>NC_040244.1:4253587-4553587 GCF_001444195.1 Xiphophorus couchianus | reverse complement strand
CACAAGAGTACATTAAAATGTTACTATGTTGTCACTAGATACCTCATTAAGTTCACTTTGAGAGCATCAGGTTGGCTCTCTCTAATTATTCAAGGCACAGAATCAACAAAGTGAAGGAAGCCTTTCTTTGAAAACATTCAGCGGTACTGAGATAAGAACATCACACACTTGCTGCATGTTCTTCTGCTACTTACCTAAGATCCAAGTCACCCCAAAAGTGCTCTGCTTTTGATTGAGATCTGGGGACTGTGAAGGCGACTGGAGTACAGGAAACCCATTGTCATCTTAAAAAAAAAAAAAAACACACAAAAAAAACTGTTTGAGATGATTTTAGCTTTGGAACATGGAGCATTATCCCACCAGAAGCAGAGAGGAGAATATGAGCACAGTGTGGTCCTAGAGGATGGACGTGGTCATCAACTATACTCAGAAGCTGTGGCATTCAAAAGAAACCAGAGTAAAGAATCCAAAGTGTGCAAAGAAAATATTCTTGGTAACTTTGGTGAACCTGCGTGAACTTGCCTCACTTTTCTTTGTTATTGCCTATTTAAGGAAATACTTAAATAGGCAATACTGTGCGTTATCTATTTTTATGCAGATATTCATGATCTTACAAATCCAAAAAATGCATAAAGCACTGGATAGATTATTTATTTGTAATATTTATATATGTTTTAAAGTAATTTCTTTATAAATTTGCCACTTCTCATTGCAGCTCTTTAAATTAATTAAATCTGTACATTATCAGAGGCTTAGCCGGGGCTTCCAGAAGCAACATTTGTATGTAAAGGTTTAGAAACTCCCTTCATGTCAGTGAGTGACATTAGCAAGTGGTTACTAAACCTGTTACATGGGCCTGCATAAGCCTATCCATCCGTGAACTGCGAGAAGCCAGTTTAGACTAATCCCCACAACTGTATAAAAATTGTTTTCTTAACATTCTGAAGGGGATTTAAATGACTTTATGCTTACAACTTGCCTGTGATGTGGTGTGGAGCGGGAGCCTGGACCATTTAATTTGTCCACAAGCTCAGTTCACTTTGGGTGACTGAGGTTCATTAACGCTCACTACTGTATACCCATCCATCCATCCATTTTCCGTTCACCCTTGTCCCTAATGGGGTCGGGAGGGTTGCTGGTGCCCACCTCCAGCTACGTTCCGGGCGAGAGGCGGGGTACACCCTGGACAGGTCGCCAGTCTGTCGCAGGGCCACTACTGTATACGCGCTTGCTTTTTTTTCTGTAAAGATGGAAATCTCTCAAGTCCGATCCCCCCCACCCCTGTCCTCTTCTTCAGTACGTAAATACATCCAGCGGAGGTTAAACACACACACACACCTGCCGATGCGAGCTCACTGTAGAGACCCACAAAATGATTTATTATTTACAATATGGCTGAAGCCGCTGCAAAATGTGAGCTCTCATGTTGTAAGCAATGGCCTAGAGGGCAAATACAAATGCTCCACATTAAAACACAGACACACTAGCTAACGCAAGCGTTGTGCTTTACACCTCATTGTCCTATTTATGTAACATGGCTGGAGGCTCTAAAAACACAGACACAGTCTGATATGATTAACTCCATTTTTTGTCTGCGACTGGGTTATATTGGGAAGGTGGCGTCATCCCAAACAAACACACCCATCTGTACAACCCAGGGGACACAAAAAGGCAAAAGGCTGGAAATAAAATATTCTTTTTATACATTTTAAGCAAGATTAGTCTGGAAAGGAAGAAGAGGAGGCAGTAAAATGTAAGCGGAAGATGAATGAAGGGGGGGGAGAGCATGCAAAAAAACTGATGTAGAAAACAGATAGTTTTTCCAAGTCTTGAAATTATTTCTTAGGTCTCTGTCTCATAATCCACTAACATTATTGAGAAACTGTTGTTGTAAAACTTTGTTTTACTGTAATTCTGCTAAAATGTAAAAAGAATCAATAAACAAGATGTTCCTTTTAAACTGTACAGGTTTTAAAGAGAAGAGCAGAAATACTGACACAAAACAGTTTTTTTTCTCATAAAACCTTACTGAAATTAGAAATCTATAAAAGAAATGTAATGATAAATGCATAAAAATGAAAAGGAAAATTAGTTTTAGCTTTCAAGTCAGATCACGCTTTACACGCTTGGACATTGGACAGAGGCTAATGATTTAAAGTCAAATAATTTTCAATTTGCTTTTCTTTAGCTATGTCCGAAGCCCCAAGGTGACATGGATGAAAAAAAAAATCTCTTTCTCAGATACGTTCATATGCACATGGGAAAATAATGTGAAATGAAAAAAGATATAATTTACTTTTTCTTTATTTAGTTTTTGGATGACATCATATATATTTTGTTAGATATATGTCCTTCTGCAGCCTTTCTTTACAGTAACCTGAGTTTACAGCCGTTTGCCTGTTTACTGATGTGATGCATCCTGAGTGTCGACTAATCAAATCCCCTTCATAGACAGAGACTGATGGCTCCATTGGAGCTGCTAATGTTAATCACTCTTAAATATTTATTGGGAGGAATTCTTTAGTTTAGCCTTGACCTTTCCATGAAGCTCATCACCATGGCTATTGTTAATGCTGATGTCGCTGTGTTTCTACCTAAACGTGGCTGAGACGCCTCGCCCCTGGGCTGGTATTGATTTTGATTGAGCAGATATTGTTCTGTGTTAATGCGCTGTTTGAATGACATTGGATTATCAGGCTGGGTTTGACCCCAGAAGTGGGTCTCCATGTATTGGAGAAGCCCAGGGGCATGATGGGAAATGTTTTATCAATGAGAAGAGCTCGCTGCGTTGAAGTGGCAGTGACGGTAATGGAATCAGACCAATAAAGGGGTTTTCTCAGTTTGTGTCAGCTCAGATCGAATGTTGCGACTTAAATAAAATTGTTATTTCTGATACAAAAAAGTAGCCGACCATCATATTGTGACCTAAGTTGTCTCTGGCCAACTCTCGCACTAAGTCTAAAGTGCTTTGGGCAAAACGGTTCTCTTATTATTCTTATATAGCTATAATATCAGACAGTATTTTTTGGATAATTGTAGAGGATATAGAGGATAACTGCTTGTACTTCTATCCAAAGGCGTAACAATACCAGCAGCATCAGTTCCAGCACACACTGAGCTCTTTTTTTTTTTTTTCCTAACTTTTTTACTTTTTTCTGGCAACTTCAGATGAAAGAAACCATGTAAGATACCACAAAGTTTCACTAAAGGCATGTGCTTTGGTGTACTAGACATCTTCGACTCCTGGGGAAATGATTGTGCTCTGGCGTTTTAATGAAATCCATTAATCATTCATTGTTGTTCTTTCAACTGACTGAGGCTTACACAAACTTTCAGTATTCCATTTAAATTACTCCAAATTTTTCCTAATCCAAACTTTCACCCACACTTTGCTACCATCTGTGCCACTCTACACCCCACTCCTTACCATATCCAGGATTTACAAGAAACATTGGGATGCTACTATCACCTACCATAAAGCCCAGGAATAAAAGGGTAGGGTTAAGAGGTAAGGGTTAGAAATTGAATTTGGGGGGGGGGGGGTGGCACAGTGGTGACCCATCTATGGAGGACTTAGTCCTTGACACGACTGTCATGGGTTCAAGTCGTGGCCCGACAATCTTTGCCGCATGTCTTCCCCCTTCTCTCAGATCCTACCTTCCTGTCTGGCAACTGCTAAATAAAGGCCACTAGAGCTGTGAGAGTCCTTAAAAACAAAAAAAAAGTGAATTTTGGTGAAAGACTTTTGAAGATGTTGTCTAAATATGAAGAGTAGCTAAAGCACAACAAGAAAACATAAGAGCGACTCCATGAAGCCTCCAAAAGTTGCGTTTTCCCAGCCAGGTTTTGACCGCATCCAGAGGAGGATTCTTAAGGCTCCTTGAAAATGTCTCTGTAAACATGTGAGAATGGAGAAAACCTGAAGAGTTTCTTTACATAATCACCATGACAACACTTCCCTCTGTCATTCCTGTACATTTTTGCACATGTTTATACCTTGAAGTGTGGCACAAAAAAAGAGAGGATGGGTTCCATAATCTCAATGCCTGTGCGCTATTTGAATTAAGTAATGGAAGTAACAACCTCTCTGAAGCACCAAATGCATCCTTTTAAAGCAATTTTATGCCACAAAGTGCATATTTCTGTCTGCATCTACTGAATTTGTTTACAACAGAGGAAGGAAGGGAAATATTTCAGATGAGAGCGAATAAAGTCATCCCTCTGAATAAACAGAAAATGTATCCTTGTTAGGGTATTTCTTAAGAGGAAGAATATATTGATTAACCATGCTTTTAGTCTCAAAGCAGCCTCGCAGCTTGGAAATAATCAAATTCTGTTTGGGAAGAAGTGACCATAGCCACTTCAAACCTCCTACGCGTCTCAATCAGGCCGATGAATAAAAGATTTGAATTTCAAGTGTATAAATTTGGAATTTTTTTATTTTTTTTTAAAGTAATGATGTTGGACTGCAGAACAAAGCCAAAAGGGGAAAAAAAGGCTGGGTCTCTTTGCCTTTCATCTCACTTTATATCACTTGTGGAGGTGGAATGAAAACCTGCTCAGTTTATTGATGTGTGTCTATCTTCAGGAGTGAGACCGAGGAGCAGGTGCAAACATATTGTCACTCTCAACTTTCCATTTTGAGGTTTTATTCATTGCTTCAAAAGAATAAAAATGTGCTCTTTCTTCTTCAGAGATGTGTGATAAATGGTTTCCTCAACTAAATCAACATTTCGTCCATCCATCATGCCCTAATCCCATGAAGACTGTGATCAGGCCAGACTATTACTCCATCCATTTTAAAACAGGAAAAAAGAAAATACACTCAAAGACCTTCTGCACTGTATATAAATGCATCAGGAATAAATGTGATCTGGAAAAACTCAACGTTTGACATTTAAAGAGCCTGTTAATAGAAAAACAAGACAGTATGCCAGAAAATTAGCTCTTTAGAAAAACATGAAACATTCTCAAACCGTCAGAATGACAAATCTACCTTTAACATTTTCTGTTTTAGGTCAGCTACCACTGAAAAAGTGGCAACTGACCACACTTCCAGTGGTATACATACATATACTGTATATGTATATACTGTAGATCAGTTTTCAAATTGTACCAGGTTGGGTAAGACAAGTGGCCCCCTTTCATTTGAGCATTCTGTATTAATTTTCATGTTTTTATTTTATTCTGAAACATTTAAGTGAGACAAAGATGCAAAAACAGAAGAAATCTGTAAGGAGATAATTACTTTTTTACCCGCTGAGCCCACCCTCCCACTTTACAACCAACCAACCAGCTAAGAGAAACACGGGTGGCCCATTAAGACAGATGTGTTTAATCAGTTTTGCTAAAAGGGAAGATGGTATCACCTGTTGCCATGCTTCATCAAATTACTGTACACTCACACAGTGATATCTCCTTATTTAATCAGCACAGTGGCTGTTGTTAATTTCCAATGATGATAATAATAATAATAATAATAAAAGCTAAAATAAAATAAATCATGCCCTCATTTGTTAGTTTTCTTCCCTGTGTTCATAAATGCAGGCACCTGGCATACGTTTTTGTGTGGTTGAATGAAACGGAAATATCTGGTGAGTCTGTGTGCTTAGATTTGCTGAAGTTTAATATCATTCATATATCTTTTACAATTTTGATGGGGTTTTTTTTCACCTCTAATCCCATGCAGAGAATGAATAGTAAGAATTTTATCATATGGCGTAAACACTTTTTTCATACTAAAAAGAGGCAATAAAACCTCCCTTAACACAAAGGTAAGCTGATCACAGGCAAGCTTTGGTCCTTGTGACTGCAAAAGCAGGCAGAATAAACATCATTTGATCTCTACTATCCTCACTTTCAATTCTCTTCTCTCTCGTCTTGTTATATTCTTTACCAGTTTTTTTTTTAAACCCCTGATCCCTAACATTTTCTTCTGTCTTTTATCATGTCAGAAAGGGAAAAATTAACATTTCCTAAAGCAGCCACTTGTGAAGGTACATGAAGGTAAAAGAAAAGTAGATTTATTGCATCTAGATTTGAGTGGCAGACCTTGAAGCTCCCATAAAAGGGTTATATGTGGCTGCAGTTTCCAACGGAGAGAGGGAGGCATTGAAGAAAGCATTTTTCTGCTTTACTTACAGACTCTCGCAAGATCCAGCATTACGCTGACATTTCAGACCACAAGAAAAGTACGTTTTGACAGTGTATGTCACATTTTTCTATATTCAAAACTATTTTAAAGATAGCAGATTTGGGTAGGTTAAAAAAAAAAGAAAAGAACTGGTGATCTCTTCTGAAGGCATTTCCACGGTGATGCTAAGTGATGGCAGTGTTATCCTGCTTAAAGCTAAAGCTACTATCAACTACTGTGGTTTTTCATGAAGAAACACAAACTGAGATTAGAGCACATTTGGGGAATAAAGTATGACATTTCCACTGCAAAATAAAGGAGAAGAGGAACAGTAAATGTGTGTATTTACAGGCACTTTTGTAGAGCCTTCACAATTAAACCAAAAACTTGACATGCAAGTGATGGGGAGGTTTCTGTTCAGTCCTCATGAAAATACCAGAAATGTTGTTATTTTAGGTTTTCTGATCCAAGAACTTTGAAACATGAGGGAAAACGTAGAAAGCGTATTAGCTAATCTGTTGAGTACAGATTTGTTGAAGATAAAAGATGCTTCCTTCAGTATATATATATATATATATATAACTATTTATGTTTTGCATAGCTCTTATTGCAGAATAAAGTTGTCTCAATGCTTATTTTCAGTTTTGACTTCAAACTAATTTTATTCTAAATATTTTTTCAAGTTCCCAGACACCTTATCACAAAGAAGTCATCCCACTCTCCTACGTGTAAAATCTTTGGGAAAAGATGCGTGCTTCAGCAAGAGAGAGATTAAAAACGTACTTATCCAGGATGCCTCGTAAAATGTATTTAAAAAAAAAAACAACATAATATTTATAAGTTGTGTTTATGCGGCTTTTAAACCTCTGAGTGTCATAAGCTTTGTTTACATAAAATCTATTTTCATTTAACCGTGCTCGGTCTTGTGTGCTCCCTTTCTGCAGATCCAGTATCTTAGCTGCTGACACAAAGGGCTGGAAAGAAAAGAGGATAAAATCAAAGAGGAGAGTGAAAAGGTGAGACAGATGAAAGAGATTAGGGATTGATTATCGATCATTGCGAAGTTGGGAAAGATGGAGGAACAAAACCTATTTTCCTTTTTAGTGTTTTTCTTTCCTCCACCTCCCCCCACTCCGGCTCATCGACCAGGAAGAAGACGGTTGGCGAAGGAAGACTACCCAAAGGCTTCACACCTTTGTGTCTCTCCTTCATTTGCCCTTTATCACTGTCACTAGTTTGTTTAGATTTCATTTTCTTCCTCATGTTTAGCCAGGCTTAATTAAGAAAGAAGGCTGGAGCAAACAAGGCAACACGAGACAGGAACAAGGATGAAATAACTAAGGAAGAGCGGAGAGAAGGAAAAGAAAACACACACACACATTTGCAGGCTTGCACTTTATTGATGTAGAACGAATCGGCGTGCGGCAGCGATCCAGCAGTTTCCTATTCCCAAATCAAACAAGCACTCATTAAAACCTCACCTTCCCCAGTCTTTTCACAAATCATTTCCACAAATTCATTTCATGGAAACACATTTCACCCCAAGACAGAAATCAAACATAATCTTTTGCTTCATTTCCATTCACACAACACAAATCTTATGAGTGATCACAATAAATCTATTCCACAGATTTTTTTTTGTCCATCAGCACCTGTTATTGTGAGTGCGGGTTCTTGATATGCTTCAGTAGAGATCGGGACTCAATTATTTTATTTAGCAGATGATGCATGAGAGCATGCAAAAAACTAAACCAGCAGCCTCACGCATACAGGTCCGCAGTCAATAAGCCGTTTCCTGTTGGGAAAGAGAGTGTGTGCATGTTTGTCTCTGAACAGTGCCTGTTCTTTTTCTTTGGCTGAATTTGTGCCTTTCTTTTCCCTCAAGTCTCGTCATCTTTTGAATGTGGAGAACATAAATCCATGTCAGCCGTTGTAGGTTTTGTGTGTGTGTGTCCTTTTGTGATGGTCACTACAACTGTGCGTCTGTGGAGTTTGGAGGGTGTAAGGAAATCAACAAAAGGCAAAACCAAGAAAAAAAAAAAACCCTTTCTTTTTTGTAAGAGTATTTTGTGTTTGCACATTTTCCCTACTCATTCAGACACACGCCCCTGTATCTGTGACTGGCATGCTGAGTACAGACTGCAGTGCACTGCCCAGCTCTCCGTGTTCTCCTATCGGAAGACTGCAAAGTTAATGAGTTGTCCTGGGACTTCTTAACACTTACACACAGAGCAAAAGGAAAACACATGCATTTTTCTGCCTCTACATCCAAGAGTACTGTCTGATTCGCTGTGTTCTGCAACAGATTTACGGTAGAAACTTAAAGAAAAGAAAGTGTGGATGTCTGGACACTTAATACCTACAATCTGCCTTGTAATATAAATATATATAGTTACTGCAGTGCTTCAGTTTTTTAATATGGTGCAGTCAGAAGTTTACTTATCAGCGTGAGTTTTGTATTAATCTTAGGTGTTAAATGAGGCTGAGATGAGTGTGCCAGATGAAGAACGTACATCAATAATAAGACAGCAGGTGTCCATTCAAATGCTGGAACGGCCCAAAACTCAACCCTATTGGAAATTTACAAACTATACTCAGAACTGGCTCTGTGCCAGAAAACCAAGCAATGTGGCAGAACTCTACCAATTCTGATGAGAAGAATAGTCAATATTTTGCCAGCATTATTCCAGTAGCTTGCAATTGGCTATCATAAAGACTGTAACTTCTCTACGATTTGGTAAGGGACATCCATCCAAATATCAGGTTGTGTGCGTGTGTGTGTTATGTGTATTAAGTTTCAGCATTTAAGTCTACCTAATTCTTTATTTTTGTATAAATCACTCACTTGGAAGGAAAAGAAAATAGTGGTTCAAATGCATAAATAAAGTACAAACCCAAAGCTCTCCAAAGAGCCACATTTTCTTCCTTAAATTTATTATTTTCATAGAGCATAATCCTCAGTGTGACCTCTTAGTCGATATTTGCAAGAAGAAACAAATCCATTAATTTCAGACATGCTCTTTCTTTTAAAAGTTAAAATGAAAGAAACTTTTTATTGCTCATTTTACTCCTTTCAACCCATCCTCTAAGCCTTTTAGGTAAGTGCTTGCAATTGTTAAGTGGTGACTTTTCTTTCTTTCTAATGACCACATCTGCTGAAGCACACACTTCCTCGAAGTGAAACCAAATGGATCGAACATCTGCTACTTCCTGTCTCTTCTCACCCCGACCGGTCCGGGCAGATGGCCGCAGACCTTGAACCTTGTTTTCTTTTTCATTATGTCCCCAAAAACTGGCTCTCCGGAAAATTAAAGTCTATTCCTGAAAGGTGCCTGAAGGTGAGTGATGATGACGAAGCTCTATGTTTTGTTTTCTTTTTCTCTCTCTCTCTTCATTCATTCATTCATACTAATCCATAAATGCCTTAAAATGTTGGGAGATTATATCAGCAAACAGAGAACAGGTGTAAGACAAAGAACCAAAATGTGGAAGATGTGAAGTGGATATGCAGTGGCCACCTTTTGGAGACACTTCCTTTGATCTGGCTGGCAAACATTGCTCTAACGTCACCATATTGTTGAAAAATACCAAGGTTTTCATGGAAATATGTAGTATAAGAGACTGCTTTTGATCCTATAAAAATGGTGTACTTTCAACTGAAAGTGGATGTGACCTTCAAAGAGGGCATTGGTAAAGATGTTGGGCATTGGACTACTTTTTTGTCTTACGAAAACATGGGATCACGTTTATTGACATGTGGCATTTACAAATGAAACTGTATCATATGTGTGAGAGGCATTCCTTTTACTTCCTGTATGTTTCTTAATTGTTTTACAATACACTGTAAAATGAACCACATTTTCTTCCTGAACTCTAAAAGTAGGTTTATTTTAGTTCCCTCTCCATTTATACTTCTGTTGTTGCTTTAAAATTAGTGGCTAAAGGAATGTACCCAGCTTTGCACTCAGTAAATACGTGTCCCACATAAATGAGGAAGATGCGTGAGGATGAATATGGGAGCGATCGCTCACACCATTTCTCCACTTTCAATCAATAACACAGTGATTCTAATAGACATTGATTGCATCTGAATCCCAGATCCCAAGTCGCAAATGTGATTATAAAATGGCCAGTCTTGACACTTTATTGAAAACAATGAGGCTGGAAGAAGAAACGGGAGGAGGGCAGGGAATGGGAGTGACTGGCTGGGAAAGATGGATTAATCTTCTGCTTGTCAGCTTGCTGAAGCCTCCCCCTTCATCCGCTTCGACTTTGGCCTGTTTGCGTGCACATGGTGTTTATGCAGAAGGCAAATCTGAACATGGTCTGCAAGACATGGCATAATGTGTGCTTTGTGTAGAGATGGACTGTTGAGAAAGAACAACAATCTTTCTTAACAGTCATAGCCTAGCTGTATCTTAATGCTCTAATGTTTAGGTGTGATAAACTATTGTCTCAGACTCCATATTAGATATCAACGTTGGCATTAAGCAGATATAGCTGAAATTGTTCTCTTTCAATCACCAGCTAATTTCTCCGCTTTAACTTCACAGATGAATTTTGCTGTCCAAGATTAATAAAATCATTATTCAGGTTTGAGTCTTTATTTTTAGTCAGACAACAACTAATCATTTTAACTCGATTGTAACTAATCACGGCTTCCTACTTTTAAAGCACAAAATGTTTAAGTCTCACACTGTTGGACGATAAATCACTTTAAACCAATTCTGAGTTTGAAACCCAACCCAGTATGCTTGATCAAACTATTGATTGCTTGATCAGAAATTCTAAGGTTTAATTTACAACAAATCACGTAAAAAAATTTTGTTTTTTTAAACACAAAATTCGATTAAATAAATATCTCTTAGTTAACTCCATGGCTTGGTTTTCTTTGTCGCACATTGAAAAAATCAACTTAGTGCTGACTCATTTGAGTTCAATTCAGAGTTGTAGCTTTTTTGCTTGTCATCCTTGCACGCAAAAACACTGCTCATCATTTTAGAAAGATCTCCATCACCAGCAGGCCGCACCAGACGTTATAAGTGCAGGTGGGCGGATGACGTGTAGGAAGTGAGCTGACGTCTGCCGTTTGATGACACCATATGGTGCAGGATAAAGTCAATATTCCTCGAATTCGCAACAGAAACTGAGAGGCAACAAAGTTTGAGCTCATGTTAGGTTGTTAGGTTTGTTGTTAGATGTTAGGTTTTCATAAAGTCTATGTTTCGATATTTTATAGCTTTATTTGTGGCTCATCTTTAGAGCTTTCTTTTGCAGTATTTTATGTGGAATTGATTTTCAATCATAACAATAAACACTCAACAATTTCTATGCTTCTACATCTGCTTGAATGAAAGTGTGTCACCTGTGTAGGTGTTTATACGTGCATGTTGTCTGTTGAATACAGCAGCAGTATAATCAGATGTTCCCAACCGACCTGCTGGTGTCGCTTTTCATAGTTATGGGTTTCTCCAGCTTAGTTTACATAATTCCCTCTGCAGTGAATGGAGCTGTTTTCTCGCCTTTTTTTGTGATGCAGTTCTAAATTAAAATGTTATTCCACCATTTTCTACAGTTACTCATCTCTTACTGCAAGCTAATTTCTAAAAGTAATTTGTTTTATGCTACAGTGAAGTTTTGCTTGATTTCTATTCAACAAATGCTGCCTGTCACTTTGGATTGACTGAAACAACTCAGCCTTTAAAATAGATAGAAAAATGTTTTTCTCCTGCCTTTATATCTTATTTTACAAATATCTCAGAATGGGACCAGAAAGTATTGCTTTATCTACAGTATGAAGGATTATCAAAGGCAAGGTGGAGCCTGGACACTAAAGAGGATTTCTTTTGTAACCGTGACCGCAAATGTAAATCACAACCTTGAGCAATAAACGTTTTACATAAAGGCAAGACATATATGTGTATATATTTTTTGGTGCATTTTCTGCATACATAGTCCTTTTTTAAATCAATGACATGTGATGTCTTATCTTGAGCTTAGGGGATTGAGAAATATACATTTCTGCCATACTTGTGTAGCTTTGGTGGAAAATAAATAGTCAAACGCATCAGGTGTAGCGTTTTGTTCCCATGCCAGAGCAGTCAGAGCCAATGTTTGTTAAAGTACAGCAGTCCCTGCTCTATACACCTCCATGAAAAATGTGCATGTTTCAGTCTGTCACTCACTGCTGTGGCAACACATACCCCACTTTCTTACAGAGTGGAATGGCCCTGAGTGTTTATGACACGGATTCACACATGCATAATTACACCATTTAATGCTCTTCTGACTGATTTGGAAGACAATGTTCAATTTGAAATGTAAATGCACTTCCTCCATGTTCAATCAATTAACGCTGGAAACAACATTTGGATGCAGCACGTTGTTTTGCCTTCCTATTTCTCTTGTCTGTTCTTGTTAATGGCACTCACTGCGCATTATCTATTAAGGACTGAATGGAGACTTAATGTCAAGGATGTATAGAGCCGTAATGAAATGCATTTTCAACAGAGTTCAGTGTAAGCACGCTTGACACGTAGCAAGTTGCAAAAATACGATCGAGCTCACTTTGCAGCATGAGACAACAATCCCAAACTATACAGTATGTTTCATACAGAAGATATAAGAACTAAAGCCTATGACAGGTGCCCTCCCACAGAGCCTGATGGCAACATTAGCAATTCAGTCTGGTATTATGTGGAAAGACAGAAGCTATTAATACAGGAGAACATCGGTGTATGGGAAAAACTACCTGCCTAAAATATTTAAATTGTCTTGTAAGTTTGCTTTAGAGTTGTTTTATGCAAGTTTCTTAATAAACATTTGTTGAATATATTGAAGGCTAGGTTGAGCTTTTCTGTTTAGTAACATATATCCTATACTGACCTTTCAGTCTTTTGGCCCCAATACTAAGATGCTCTTTGCTGTTTTTGCTTTGAAGGTTCTAGTGTGAAGTTACTCACAGAGTTTATGAGCTAACATCACAACCAGAAATTTCTTCTCATCTACTCTTTCTGCACATGCACATTCATATTCAGTATCTTAGAACACCATTGAAAAGTGATTTATTTCGGTAATCTAATTCGCTTAGTGAAACGCATTATAGAGATTAATTACAAGAAGACTGATTTTCCAAGCTTTTGTTTCTGTTAATTGTAAAGATTTTCTGCTTACAGCAAATAAAAATGCAACAACAAAAATAACTTTGAACTGATCCAATTCCCACATCAAATAGAACTTTGTTTCCCTCAAAGTTTATTCACAATTAAACAGTTTAATTGTATAATTTCTCAAGTGTTTGTGTCTGAAAACTTGACTCTTGGGAGACTCTTCAGATAAAATGTTACTTGATGTGAGCCTTAAGATGTGAACGTCAAAACCTGGACCTAAAAAAAAACGAACATGAATGTAGGATATAAAAACAGTTAATCAAAAATAATTCGCCAGCAGTGCACTCCGAAGGGAAAGAGAAAGGAGTTGCGGTGAGGCATAATATGCAGCCGATGCCATGCTGAAAGCTTCTGGTCAAACTGGTGTAAAATACTGCTGATAGATGAGTATATCTACTAACCACAGTGGTGGATTCCCAGAAGTGCTGACTGCCTTCTGTGTGTGTGGTTTCCTTGCGTGGCGAAAACAGAAAGGATAGACGAAAGAAATACAAGCACATTCTTACACTTGACTTTCTGAGCTGTTCTTTCTCTGCCTCCCATGCTTTGTTAAAAAGACGAAACTGTTGTTTTCATCTTGTTGGCAACAGAAAAGAGTTTTGCAGGACAAATCAAGCAAAGAGTTATCTGTCGCTTTTAGTTTCTGAAGCTGCCTCGCTGCCACTGTTTCAAATAGTTTTGGTCCAGCTGTCTTGGATTTCACACATTTAGGATTTGTTTTGCTACGCAAATTTGCTAAGGTTGAAAGAGCCAAGTGCAGACTCCAAGTCAGGAAGCAGATGGACGAAATAAATGTAATAGCTGATTTACTAGCAGACAACACAAACTATAGAAGCTGCTGTTGCAGGTTGTCCAGACATCCGCTGACTAAAAGCGGTGGTGTGGAAAGGAGAACATGATGAAACGAACCTCACAGGAACAAATAAAGACAAAATGGTTGTGAAACAGAAACAGCACAAGCCAATTTCATCATAGGAGTGTTGGGCAGAAATATTCATTCCCCTTTAACTCTTTTACAATTTTTTGCTTATATAAAACTCAAGGTATTTTAATGATAGCTTTTTTGATATATATGTCATATGTACATATACTGTATGTATTATATACATAAAATTAGAACAAAGAAAAACATAACTGGGAATTCAAGGGAAAATTATGCATTCAATCTGAACAGTGCGGAGAGCATTTTTATCCTTTCTTCTGGAATCATTACTTTGTTGAGCAACATTTTACTGTAATTTCAGCTTCAAGTCCTTAGAGGTGTTTTTATGAGACAGATAGTAAAATTTTGCCCTTTTTTATTTTATTTTATTTTATTTATTTTTTTGTTTTTTCTGGTGAAGCAACTCAAAGTCAGCAAGAGTTTAATAAGATTGTCTGTCACGTAATATTTTAAATCTTGCCACAGATTCTCAATTGGATTCAGGTCTGGACTTTGACAGGACCATTGTCCTGTTGGAAGGTGAATCTATGTCTCTTGAACAGGTATTCCTCCAGGAATTCTTCTTATGTAGCGTCACTCATCTTCTCATCAACTCTGACCAACTTCCCTGCTCTTCCCAATAAAAGAATCCCAACTGGACTCTTATTAACTAATTAGAAAACTCCTGAAGGTAATTAGTTGAGGGCTAAATGGAGGCATGTCATGGAAAACCTTTTACTTCACAAAAGAGGACACGTATGAATAAGTCTATCACATAAAATACAAACAATGTACATTAAATTTGTGGTTTTAATGTTGAAAATGTGAAAAAACCTCATCTCTTGACAGAAAGTAAAACAGCAACCAAAGTTGAGCAAGAAAAAATGATACAAATGCATCCTGAAACTTAACAAAAACAAACCTTTTTTTTTAAAAAAAAAAAACCAAAACAAGTATAGAACACTGCAGCTCTAAAATAAAGATATGAAACCCATAAACCATGACATAAAAATCCATGACAGCAGGTGACTCCCAGAAGACAAAGAACAAAATAAAACACCAGCAGAGTAAAGGACAGTTCAGAAGATCTTATAACTTACCATTGCAAATGGAATTCATTTAAATATTGAATGTTAGGATTGCTTTAATATCTTTTGAGCATTCATTTTCAGAATGAAACCACATTCTGTTAATGGCCATTATTCCTTCTGTCATCTAAACAGTTGAAAGCACCCACAACTTCAGTCACCACCTAATATGTCATTTCCATAAGTTTCTTTATGCTGCGCAACTTTTATGCTTGGTAGAAGAACCTTGAGACTCTTGTAACCTTTCTATTATCATTTTATCTTTGGTTGCTGTTGTTCTTTGCCCCCAGCTATGCCTCCCCCAACCATCTGCAGAATTTATCCCAATGGAGGAGTTTAATTCTGCAGGGAGAAGCTGAGGCATGGTCAGGGTGGCTTTGTCTGGTTCTCCATGGACATGAGATTGGCTCTCTAGAGAAATAGCTGGCAAAACATTGAATCACCTGGCCATGGCCTGGATGGTCTATGCACATACACACATACACACACACACACACGGACGCAGCTTTATGGACAGACAGACAGGCAGCTGCTAGCTTGATGGGGAGGCTGATGATACATGGATGAATAAACATTCAGGCGACATTATAAACCTGCAACACACAAGTGCACCCATTTACACAGAAAGCAGTAAGTCATCAATATGTAAACTAACTAATTATATGACTGGGTGACACAATCAACACACCAGTTCATCCGCTGTCATGCACTGACTCATACACACATCCTAGATATCTAGAATTGTCAGCTTCAATACAATTCACTATCCAGTAACTTCCAACATAGATTGAGAGCTGAAAACCTATTTGGGGTCTAAACCAATGAGATATCACTGTCAATCATTGTGTCTAGACAGTGCATACTGTATTAGTTTAGAGATAGACTAATAGATTTTCTACAAAATCAAGTGGATTTGTGTAAAACTAGCTCTTTCGGTTTGTCGGTGTTTTATTTTTTTTAACCAAGGGGAGCGAAAGCTTCAACAAAGAAAAGCAGGATTGGAAGACACCTTTATGAAGATGGACACACTAAATGTGGCATTACCACCAGCAGCTCATAAATATCATAATCCCTCGGATAGTGACGACTTGTAAATTACAGCACGGGCACGTGTATATACGGACGGATACACTGAAAGAGATGAATGCCTGTTTTGTGTGTGACAGTCAATGTGTACAAGAAGGAGGACCCACAGGAACAGTACACAACTGTGGGGTGATCCCTGCATCCCCACAGGCTGCAGATAAACCACATACAGCTGTGTTTATAGGGGTTCACTGAGTTAATTCTAAGCACAGGGACGCGACGCTGGGTTATGTGTGGGCACACACACATCCACACAAACACAGTTTCAGGAAGACAAGGAGAGCCACTGAAGTAACACAGTGCCAGCTGGCATCAGGAGACAGACACCCGCACATCCCTGCAGCCCACTTGACTGCATTAAAAAGGCTTCATCAGAGCCATTCATAAGTCATCGTCTCATTTGCAAGACAAATAGGGAAGTCAGATTGGTCAGCGGATTTTTACAATAGCAAAGCACTGAGATAGCATCCTGTTTAAACGGCGAGCTGGCACAGCTTCTGACCCTACATGGAGTCAGTACAAGGTTGCAGGAGAGAAGAGCCATAAACAGGATTTGGGAGATCAGTTTACTTAGATCATCAACTCTAAGCCACTGCAGAACTGTTAACATCTTTTATTTATTCCATGCGTAATCATTGTTTAACAATTAAATAAAGAGTGAGACAATAATACAGTGTCATGCAATACATATTCTTCTGCTACTACGCTACCGGTTGTGGAACACTGTGGAAACACTGCTATGCAAGTCTTTTATAATCTTTTTATTTGTTGTTGTGTATCATGTATCTTTGTTTTTAATGTCTGTGTGGACCATGTGTCTGTTGAACAAATCAATCAATCAATCAATCAAACAAACAAACAAATCTTTACCAAAGTAAAGTGGGTTGACCAGACACATACAACATTTTTTTTATTTTAATTTATGAAGAAAAAGAAAAAGAAAAAAAGTTAAATACGCATGAAAACTACAAAAAGTACCACAGCTGATGTAGGTCTTAAATAAAGTTCTCCTGTTGGGGCCTCTGGGTGACCTAAACAGCACCTAGAAGGGTAAAAACATCCTTTTGCATATAGTCTTTGAGTTAGTTTCCCTTTGTCTAGCGTGAGGAAGAAAGATTAGGACCATGGCTTTGATTAAAGGTCACTGCTACTTTCATGTTGCAAACTATATCAATATTCGTCAACTCTAAGCAAAACTAAAACTGTTTAACTGTATAACAATAACAAGGCTTATATATATATATATAAATTGGGTTTAATGGTCAATGAATAAGTAAATGAATTAGGTTCAAAAAATCTTGTGTTTAGTTTTTTTAAAGGCTCCTGTGTCATTCCATATGATTAATTTATGATCATGCAGAGCACAGATATGATCCTGTTCTTATAATGAAAACTAATTCCTATTTTAATTTAATCCAAGGATGTTTGATCTAAACATGAACAAGACGATTTAGGTCCCACATTTCTGACCTTTTATGAAATGACCATTGTTGCTGTAGATTGCAGAGCCATTGATTTGCTTTGCTTTGAAACTTATCTGATAATTGACAACCACAGTCTGTTGACTTAGCTCTGTTCCATTTATTGAGTAAGTTAATGAACCCAATAGGTTTGCTAGTTTATCTACACGTTATGTCCTTCAGATGACACCAGTAGATGCCCTCAGAATTGGACACAGAGACCAGACAGTAATAAATAAACATAGACCTGACCTATGTTTAAATCAATGGTTGGTTAAAGACCAAAGCAACTTCTGCAGATTAATCAGCTGAGAAGAGGTCAGTTCTGTGGTGGTGACAATAGGTGTATAAAAGTATATTTTGTACATATTTTCATGTATTTGTTTACTTTTTGTAAGCAAATAAGTACACAAAAGTAATGGTAGGTAAATTGCTTGGATTTTTTTTTTTTGCCCCAAAATCTGCCACTAACACATTTTTCTTCGAACCAGAGAACTTAGACATATTCAACTTCCTTTAAGTAGGCTAGATCACAATATTAAGACACTGTACAAAGGTTTAATTTAAGCATACAATAAATGAAAAGAGTTATCACAGGTTTGGTGAAATATAGCAATAAACACAATTCCAATGCAATCTGGAAAATGTTGAAAGGTTTGGAATTTTCACTGGATTACCAAATGCAGATTTTACATGTCTAAGTATTATAGACTTTGAAATTAAACTCATGTACTTGGTCCAAGATCCCCCAATAACGTTTTTGGTCAAATGTATATAGTCACTTATTCAGTACCATACAGCATGATAATACATGTTTGTTGTCTGGTACAGGCCTGACAAATATCAGTTTTAGCATTTAAAGCCTATTAGGAATCTGGAACCTGGCTCTTTAGTGACTGAAATATGGAAATATATATATATATATATAACGTATCTATTGAGTTTATAGGATATTAGGATAGGATTATTATTATGATATTATAGGTCCAATAGTCTATTCTCCAGATCTCATTTTAATTACATTGTGCACATTTCATTTTGAAATAAAATAAAACAATCTTTCTTTCATTATTTAATACAGTAGCAATGCAAAACCAATTGCTGCAAAAATATTGAGATTTATTTTCTATAATTTTTTTTCCTATTGAAGTCTGTTTAGTAAAGTTTCCTTTCAGTACATTTGAGGGCTAGTTTTTAACGGGTTTAATATAATCGACCAATGTTCTGCTTTGAGGTCAACAGAAAGCCCGGCGCCAGGAGGGTCAGAAAATACGCAGGTGGATTTGATTATTAATTAGAGCTCTGCGTGTTCACACTGTACGAAGGGCAGGCTTTCTGACGTTTTAATAAACATTTGAGTTTTATAAAATTGTAAAATGTTTTGGAACAACTGGGCTAATTTATACGAAAGTTGGATGTGGAAAACGTTCTGGGTAAGAGTGTTGTTTTATGGTTCTTTCTCTGTTCGCTTGCATATTATTCCCCGAAGCTATTAGCTTGTAACACGGCTAACCTAATCATACGTAAGCTCGTTGTTTTAACGTCCGTGTAATATAACTTAAAACTTTTCTTCGTTGAAACTTGTTTTCGATACTTACTGGGCAAAATCAAAAGCTGCATTTAAGTAACGTGTTGTTTTTCAAATGTTTGGCTAGCAAACTCTTCCTTTAAATGACGTCAGACACGTCATTTAAAGGACACAATGGCGGCCTTTGTTTGTGAAATGTTATTAAAATTGGCCAGGTAAAAAACACAACAACAACAACAAACAGCTGTTTCAGACGGTGGGGTCAAGTCGTACAATATGCATAAAATGGTTTTATAATTTTTGAAATTTGGGAAATTAGCACAACATTCTTGTTCCTTCTTGATCATTATGAAGTGATTTTAATGCCGTATGTTGGTTTTAAATCTCATTGTATTGTTCTGTCACGACTGCTTTAAATATGCTATAACCTTAAAAAATGAAGTTAAGACATTATTACCCTCTTCTTTTTATTGTAAGCAATATGTAAAACCCAGTCAGTACAGTAAAGGAAATTTTACCCTATAATATTGTTTAATGCTTTTTCTTAGAATGTGTTGCCTTTTAAATATTCACAGAAGAATGTCAATAAGTGGAAAATTATAAGTGTGCAACGTGATGGCATTCAAGAAAAATGTTAAAGTAGCCATCAGACTTTTATCAACAACCAGTCAAAAGTGTTTTGAAGTTTTTCTGATTGCATTGTCTTATTAATTTTACACTATTGCTCTGATTAGATGTTTGGTTTGCATGTTAATATTAAAACAAAAACAAACAAAAAAACGATAAAACAGTAAAATCACTTGAAAATAGTCAAATATGCTATGTATTTGAAGAAGAATGTACTTTGAACAATTACTAATTTGAATGCATTCATTTTCAAACGAGATAATTAAGTCTACGAGGTGTACTTGAATGCACCATAAGATAATTATTTATTTGCATAAAAAGCTGTGTAGATGTGGTGTGACTAAACAATACAGCAGCACTAGTGTGGAAACACGTCTTTGTGGTGAAATTGGTCTCAAAATGACAAAATGTCAGTGAAATACGGTTGAACTTGTTGACAGAGGAGTGTGCAGGTGTATTTATGTGGTTTGCATTCGGCTGTTTGCATTGGTTGTAAAGACTAGTTGGCCTGTAGGTGGGGCTCTGATGCAGTGTTTCAAAGCGAAAGTCCCCGCTCTGGAAGTGAGAGCAGGGGGACAGGAGGCAGGGCAGAGGGAGAGGATGCTGCTGCAGACTCTTTAAAAGACCTTAAAACTCTAAATACAAAAAAATGTAGATGGTTTAGGGGTGGTAACTGAACTCCCCATTACTACAAAGGGTTTATTTGGACACTTTATAAACTCGTATGGTCATTTTACTTGCAGAATGTGCTTCTTTGAAACCTATACAGCCCATAAAAAGTGTTACTTGTATAATGTGCAGTCTGTGTTGATGGATTAGTTTTAAATTGCTTTAATGTGCACATAAGGATATTTTATGGAGAATGCTTTATTCCTGTACCAGCATGCAGCTTATTTCGCTGAATACATGATTACATAATTAGGCTTTTGGAATATTAATTGCTTAAAATGCAAAAGGGTGGTGGGGGTGCATTCCCGAGGCATGTTAAATATCATCATTAGGGGGGGGAGCAGATTTAAATCCCTCACAACTATGCAGAGGTCGTAATTATGTTGCTGCGTGTGCCTAATCTCTGCCTTTAAATGATCCTGAGATTAGATACACAAATCCGATGATCTGATCATTTCACCCCTGTATTGTAAAAATTCCATTTTTGGCATTGCCAAATCCCATTCTTAGCCAGATGAACGCATTACAGAAACACTCTCCTGGCATCACTGTACATTTTACAAAGCGTAATACTGCATGTTGCCCCTCTGTGATTTGAATAGTTAGAAACGCAGCTATTAATTGCATAATTTGGTCGATTTCATAAACATGCGGTCATTAAAATGGCACTAGTGGCGTGCTTTAGATCCTTGTGAGGGCTACTCCTGCCTTACAAATACTCCTCTTTGACGCGGGCTGTATTGTTATGGTCTAAATGCGCATTGAGCCTCCAGCCAGGCTCCAAGAATTTAAGATAAACCAAATCCCTCCCGCCCTTCGATTTGGGATGTCACTGCGGACGAGGCAGGGACGCAGGTGAAAACATTCGTCGAAGCTCCATCCTCTCGACCCGAAGCTGAAACAACTCTGCTTGCCTTCCTCTCCACCTCTGTCCGTCCCTCCCTCCCTCCGTCCTCCCTTCCCTCTCTCTTTCGCACTCCGCTGCAGCAGCCTCAGCACCTCAGTAGGGCAGGAGCACCGCACTGAGTCACATCTACACTACACGCACGCACACAGACGCAGCCTCCTGCGGTATATCCCGTGTACGGCGCAGCGGCTTTTCCCACGGCATACCAAGTGCGTCCTCGCCGGGAGATGGGAGGTGCGGCTGCCGGGTCTCAGAGCGCTCAAAGCGGCTTGGTGTAGAGCCCTGCTGATCGGGGAATGCCGCTGGAAGTCTGCTGCTATTTCTTTTCCCAGTGCAGGAATCGCATTTTAACTGTGCCGCTGTCCGGGATTTAAAGTGAACAAGTCGCTTGATCAGGATATATCGTTATTCTGAACCTTTCTCATTTTTGGGGAGGGAGTGAGCAGAGTTGGGATTTGCTGTGGAGGTGCCCCTTTCTCCGCAGTGTCGATGCGGTTGTGACTGATATCTGCATAGATTACAGGTAAGGAAATAGTCTTTTTAAGAGGTTAGTTCCATCCACCAGGACTGTTTTAAAGCGCTTTTGATGCGATAATAGCCGTAGATCAGGCTGGGCGTCCTACTGCACCAGCCAGGTGACAGGAGGCGTGTTGCACCTGTTCTAGCTGCGCCATGCCCGCTCAGCTCAAGCGATCGGACAGACTTTATCCCGCTGCAGGATCAGTCACCTGTCCCTCACAACAGTATGACTTTTGATATTTAGGACTGCAGAAAACTAAATTACCTGCCACTCCGCTTGATTCGGGACCTTATATTGCCCGAGTCACCTAATTTTTGCGCTGCCAGTGCCCTTCATGTGAGCCGAGGAGAACTGCATCCCAAACTGTTAGTCGCCCTCTCTTTAAAATTATTAAATATTCGGTCACACATAGTGCCTAAAGGGATTGAAGTAATGTACATGCCTTGCTTTAAATATAGGGGCGTTCAGACTGCTTGACTTCAAAAGGAATCAGTCTAGACTTTGCTTTAAATTATTGAAATGGTCAAACTAAGTAACGCTCCATTTCCCACGGTCTTATCTGACATATTTAGAGGATATGGCTTTCTGAAAAGCTGCAGTTTCATTTCAGTAAGGTATTATGATTTACGTTGGATGGATTTTATGCAGACTAAGTCGACATGCTAAGGATAACTTTTCTGCGTGCTCTTTGTTTTCACAATAAATGTCAATTATGGAGCAACTTTGTATACATTCTGAAAAACTTTTTTAAAGCTTCCTTCTCTCAGAGCAGTTCAGGTCACTGGGATATACCACCTTCTTTAAGACTGAATTTAACATCAGAGGCCATCCTATGTTATCAGACTAGACTTTGTCTAAGTTTAATGTCAGTATTGTTGTGGCAGACCTGTTTTAATTTTACGGTACTTAGAAGATTAGACATAAACTTGATTTAGGAATTCAAATGTTTGTGCAGATTTTAACCCTTTGCATGCTCAAATGGTTAGACTTTTTTACTCTGTCAAAATAACTGTAATGTGACTTAATATAAAGGGGAAATTGAAACAGATTTATTTAGCATACATTTTTTTTTCACAGCAAATGATGTAGGGATCTTTGACTCAGTACTCAAAGTTAAAAACTAAGAATTTTCTTTTGTTTTATTGGAAGGTCAACCATTACCTTATTCTCCCTAACTCAGGGTCATTTTTCTACAGACTGTCTGCATTTGAGTATGAAGATTTGTTGGTGCTAAAACTGTATTTGAGATAAAAGTGAAAGACGCATGACATTGCAGACTGTTTTGACATGCTACATATTCAGCCTTGCAGTATGAATTATGTGTAATGGTCAAATCTGTCTTGTACATTATTCCTTAGCTCTCTTTATCATTATATCTATCCTGCATTCTCTCCTGCCTTGCTCCCACTATTTTCACCTCATGCCCAGAAAGCTGTATCTCCTGCCTGTAGATAATGCAGAACCCTGTTACAGCAGTGGCTCTGAGCCCCTCTACTGGTTTCTCTCTCCTTACATCCACTTTTTTATACACTCGGACTCAGTGTATAATTTCGCTCTTACTCTTGCAAATCCAATTTCAATCATCTTATAATTTTTGTAAAGATCACTATTTGTCAAATATCAGATAGTTTGATTCCTATGTGCTTCTATTGCCATGAGAAATTGTGTATTTCTTGCTGAAGTTTTGGATTTTGTTCTTGAAGAACCTGGTTGGATACCACAGTCATAGCTGTCTTAAACTTATAGGGAATAACTTGCTGAAAACTACTTGGCTTTTGAGATTCATGTGCATGAATTCAAATTGCATGTTGACTTTACTTTTTATCTGTTCTTGTGACAAGTTGTTTTTTTTAAATTGATATCTTATTTTAACACATCTCTGCATGTGCTTACTCATTAGCTGTTTATATTCTGCTGTTGCAGCTGTCCTGGAGCAAAAATATTTAGTTCCAAAGCAGTCTGATAATCCCATTTTGTCATCATTTTGCATCCTTGTCTTTTCATCAAATTCCAACTCCGTGTTGACCTCTGTGAACATAGTAACACCCTCAGCCGTGCTAATTTTCCCTTCCTCTTCCTGCATGCTGTCGATCAAAGGCTGCCATAGGACTTGGAACGGCAGCTTTTATTGGCACATAAGCACCTCACATTGACATACCAGCCCCGGTGTGTCAGCCAATGTTACGGCTATAGCGCTGCAGTTTGACAAGAGCAGGCCATGTCAATATTATGACTTGCTAATGGATAAACTCTCACTCCAGCCTTGGTAGTGAAGACATTAGCTGCGTTTTGGGGGCAGTACCCTTGCAAGAATAAGCGCCACATAAAATCTTTGCAGCGTATTCATGTCAAGGGAAAACTAACTGAATATGAATGGGGAAAATCACTGACAGATTCTCCATAGTGATATAAATGCCTAGTGGCCATGTAGGCAAGATCCAGCGGAAGTGTGTTTGTGTGGCTGAGTGTGGGTGTGAATGATGCATCTGTGAATGGCTGGCGAGGCCCCATATGAATACTTCGGTCACAGAGACGTATCGTCATGTCAGACTGAATGATGCGTCTGTGAATTAGACCTGAATGGAGTTCTCTGTTTGTTCTCATTCTCTCTCCCTCTGTTTCCCTCCCTTCTTCCTTCCCTCCCTCCCTTGTACACACTTACACCCCTGTGGGCTGTGACAGGACTACCAGACACAGGCCAGTGTCCAATTAGGCTCGCTCCTCTCTCACGCCACCCAACACCACAGAGGAGATTGCAAATTGTATTTCTGTGTCCCCAACTGTTCTTCCCGCCGTTATGTGTCTAGCATATTTCAAAGCAGTAAGAGACAATGACAGGGATGTTAACCTGAAAGCAGGTTTTAGGTGGTGTGATTCTTCCCCCTTTTTTTTTTTAGCTTTGATAATAGTTTGTTTCAATGCCTTAACCTTTTCATCTCTCTTATACCTTTTCACCTATAGTGATACTTCTATCAAACTTTTATTAAAAAACGAATGAGAGAGAAAATCACAAAATTGTGCATTGCTAAAGTGGAAGACAAATTGTACATAAAAGTGCTGCCTGCATTTGCATTCGAGTCAACACTTTTTAGAACCACTTTATGCTGCAGTTACAGCTTTTGGAGGTGTGATATGTCTCTTTCACTTTTGGACATCTACATCTAAACTTCAATGAGGTTGCAATTAAATTTTTAGGTCTCAGCCTTTGACTAGGACATTTTAACACAAGTGTGCTGTGATCTGAACAGTTGTGTTGTAGAACTGGCAATACTTGTTTTGTTGTAATGTTAAACTCTGACTCTGTGTCAAGTATTTGATAGCCCCTAATTGTCTAACAGATTGATGCTGTATTTTTAGCTCCATCCACCTTCTCTTCATCTTAGACAAACGTCCCTCTTTCTGCTAAAGAACAGCTTCCCCATAAATCTGATATGCTGCCATCACCTTGTATCACAGTGGGGATGTTTTGTTCAGTGAGATTTGCCCCTTCTTCAATATGTTTCCTACATGAATAGTGAACTGCATTTCTTCTGGCGTTATTCAGCAGTGGTCTTACTTCATGCCATGCTTCCATTAAGGTCAAACCTATGGATTGCACCGCTCAGATAATTGGTGTCACGCAGAAAAATTTATGCTGCATTAAAGGAATAACAGTTTACAAGTATGTAATTAAGCCTTTTATTATGCACCACTGCACTACATATTGATGTCTGCCCCAGCCATGACAGCAAAATCCAAACTGAGGATCTTCAAACAAAAAGATTTGTGAATGCTGTGAGAATAAATTAATACATGAGATAGCATCCATTTTAATGAGAACCGTTGCTCTCATCTGAACAGTAAAGTCAGCATATGCTTCAAAACTAGAAAGATTTGTCTGTGTATATGTTTTTATTGTTAAGAACATCTCTTGACTGCAGAGTCCTACTAAGATGTCACTTGGCTTTTTTTAAGTGGTTTAACACATGCACATGCTCTATCACAGCTGCACTGCTTTTCTTTCCTCCCTCTAGTATTCCCTGGCGCTATTATTTCATCTTATTACTCAGTCCTTCTCTCTCACAGTTTCTGCCTCTAGCTTTCCACTTCTATATCTTTCTTCCTTACTCAAAGCGCATAACTTTATCTGTGTGTGTGTTTGTGTATGGTGCAAGGCAAAAAGAGCAAAAAAAAAACCAACAGATTGCTGTGACATTGGAATGACCTATGAGGAAGGGTATAAACAGAGAAAAGGATGTTGTTGTAGACGGGAGGCAGAGCGATGTGGAAAGGCACCAGCGTATCAGTGGGTTTGCCAGACTGCTCGTTTTGATAAGACCATATTAGGCGTTTCTCCCTATGATTCATATGGAGCTGTGACTCTGATGTATAAACAGTTCTCTCTGATGCAGCGGCAGTTGATGTGCTGTGGCATATTGGTTCTATGCTTGTGTATGTCAAGCCAAGCATGACGAGCAGTAAATTAGTTTTGTTTCAGATGCATGAAATGATGAGAAAATTGCAGACTGTCTTAGGGCTTTTTTTCGCACTTGCATTCACTCTCATTTGCTCCTTCACTGGTGCCCTAAGTCCACGCAAGGATTAAGTTCCTAATTCTGTTTTCATCCTGGTCCTTGCAAAGAAATGTAGAAATTCATGCTGTAGCACACGCAAACGTACTTGCATGCTCCATTAGTCCAGATCAGAAAGAAACCCACTCTACTAAATATTCTCTTGCTTCTCATCTGAACCGATTTGCCCAACATGCTGCATTGACTATTTTATTGTTCATCCACTAAACCTGTTAACTCTGAGAAGTTTTTGTACTTTTTAAAACTTTTCCAAAGTTTTGTCATTCTATAATTATTAACACAAATTTATTTTATCATGGTTTTAAGGTGGTTTACAAACACTGAGACATAAATGCAAAAGACTAAAAAATAACCCTGCACATCACGTTGAACAGGCCGCACACAGTAAAACATGGTGGTAGCAGGATCACATTATGGAAATGGTTCGATTTGGTTGGGACAGGGAGACCGGTCAGACTTGATCGCACAATTGGAAGCAATATAAAATCTGTAACGCGGTGCAAAATACTTGAGACAATAAAAGCAGAGACCAACTCTGAATATACAGTCAGAGCTAAAAAGGTTGGGCTTACTAAATTCATGGTTTAGCACAGTTCAGGGAAAGCCCAGGCATAAATCTGATTGTGGGTAGACTTAAAAATTGCTGTTTACACTTTCTATCCAATCTGGGTTTATGCTTTTATGCACAGAAGAATAAAAACAATAGGATACATATTAAAATGTTTGCCTTTGTGACAGAGGTATAAATCATTTTGCAGAAGTATAAATCATTTTCAATTCACCATATTCTTGGAAAAATTGCTTGTAGGTCAGCCTTTTCTTGTTAGTTTGAGAATCTAGAGCTTAACCTTTTCGAGCAACAGTGCATGAAGCCTCTTCAACATTCTTTCAAAGGTTGTTTGTGGTGCGTTTGCTCCTAAAAGTTACCCTCATCATAGGCCTCAACTCTTCTTGAACTTTATTACTTTGCTGAAGATGTGGATTGACCTTAATAAGTGGTGCTCTTTAGAAAAATTGAACTTGTTTCAGCTTGAAAAGAGAATCGATGCTCGATGTTTGGTGTTGAAAGAGGTCAGTGACTTCCTTTTTAGTTGTGAGCTCTCAAAGCATCGTTTCAAAGTGGGAATGTTAAAAAAAGACCAAAAAACCCCACATACACACACGAGAGCTTTCATTTAAAAAAAAAAAACCCTAGAATGCAGCCAATAGCAACATAGCTGAGAATAGGTCTGCAGTTATAATTTACTTATTGAAATATGGTATTGCTCTCAGTGACTGTTTGCAGACTTCTATAATCAAGTATACCAAGATTATTACTATATTTTATTTACAGAGACAATTCACTGTGCTAGTAGGAGGGATCCTGCAGGTTTCCTTTGAGAATTTAATGATAATATACTCTTCTATTTTTGTCTCATCCCCATGCTGTTACACTCGTTCTTTTACCTTGGCACTTTCAGTCCCCCCTTAGTGTCGGTGAACATCAATATTCAGTGCTAGCACAGTAATTGTAGAACAGCAGGTTTAAGGGGAACCCCTGCTGCTTTTTTAGCCAGAAGGTAGTGAGATTGAGTGAGAATCAACTCAGTGTTATTCCTTCTTTATGATAACTCCACCTCTTCCTGTGTTCTCCCTGCCCTAAGGCATGTTGCTGTCTCGCGGCATAACTTGAGGAATGTTACAGAAAGAATTAGCGAGACTTACACAGGGTTTTACGTTTTTATTCTTTCTGTGCAAGACTCCGCTTTGCCTTTCCTGAGTATCTTTTTTTCTGTTGATAGGATTTGGGATGGCTTATATCTGTGCAAAGGCATTGATTGACTCACAGCCAAACTCGCACCAGAAAGTTGGAGACTTTTTTTTTTTTTTCTCACTTGGCATAAAACCTTGCATTTATCTTTTCAGCTAAGTCTTGGACTTTCAGCAGTTTAGTCATTGCAGTTTGAATCAAGAGCAAGATTTGAATGTACGATTTTGGGACTTATATACCAAATAAAGTCTTTCCATATTTGGTCATTAATCAGTTAAATAATAGTTTGTGATACAAATCGTTTTTTTATTAGGGTTCCAAAAGCCTGGGAATTTTAAAATTGGATACTTTCTATGGAAATTGAAATGAGTAATCTTGGAATTTAAGATGGATAAGTCTAGCATAATTCTGTAAAACTTGATTGTATGCTGAAGAGGTAATTCAGCCATTTGATTCAGGTATCTGGTGGGCTAGTGACACATCTAATAGTTGCAGAGCCTTCGCCTTGAAGACGGGAGTTTCACCCTGCTGATTCATACTATTTTGCAATCCCGCTTACTGCAGGGGCATTAAAACTATGCCAACTACATCCTCTTTTGGCTCACCAGAAATTCATCGTATCATCTGAATTTACAAACAGATGTAAAAATTGCTTGAGGGTTTTATTCCTCCCTTCAACCATTTTCTCTTCTTGTCCCTTCGTTCTGCAATTGTCATGGCAGTTGTTCCAGCTGAGCTTTGACTGAGCTGTTGTGGGTCCACCAGGCAGATGTTGAAACCAAATATGCAGGACCACACATGTGTTCAAAAGGGTTTCCTCCATCTCACTTCAAGCTTAAAAATGACCGTGACTCCATGAAAAGCCAATGCACGGCAGAAGAGGGGAGAAGAGTGTGGAGAAATGCTAAATAACAATTTTGCATCCTCTTGCTCGCTGCTTTATATGACTTTTGGCTTGAAAGCTTGTCTGATGTGTTTATGCCACAGGCTTGGAGCTGGAGGTAAAAGGAGAAGCATTTAGTAGTAGGTAACCAATAAGTAGGGATAAGCTGTGAAAAGTTATGTAATCAAGTGTAAACTCTGTTTATCCATTTCTCAGTTGGTGGTCTACTTCTCACGTTTGACTAGGGTGAAGAAGGTTTTGCTTGTAAATTTAGTTAATAGTTTTGTTTTCAGGTAAGTTTCTTACCTGAAAACATTACATGGTTTTTAGATGAATGGAAATAGAATAGGTTCTTGGTACTTTTTGTACTAATCTTTGCCATTCCTCTTTGCGTCTTTTTTTTTTTGCTAATGTGCCACAGTTTGTATTATTCAAAGTTTAGACATGTCTTTAGGATAAAGGAAATTTGAGCTTAAACAGAAAGTGTTAAAACAGAAAAGGTTTAATGCATGTGTTTTGAGCAAAGATTTTGTTTAAGAGTTTGATTTTAAACATGTTTTCCAAATTTAGGTTTCTCTTTTATTTCTCATGTTTCAGTTGTAGAGTTTATTCAACTAGATTTCAAAAGTTTCTTTGCTCCAGGTGGCAGATAGAATCTGTTTAAAAAATATCTATACTCTCGTTTTTACATTTTGTCACATTACAATCGGCACTCAATGCCGATTGTAATGTTGTAATACTGTAATTACTGTCGTAATACTGGAACATATTCTTTGCATTCTTTTGCTTTTTATTTTTACAGGTTATTAAAAAATACTTGGCCTTCAAAGCAGATGATGCTTTTAAATGAGCACACTTGTTTTAGCTAAACAAAATCCTTAAAAAAACAACAAAGTTTTTATTTCAATTTACATTAATGGGCATAATTATGCTGCATAAATTATTCTAATGCAATGAGTTGACTAGTTAAACATCAATATTGTAAACACTTTCATTTCTAGCTCACAGTGGGCTGCTTTCCATAATTACAGACAATTATTTAAAATAACTGGCAATTATTACCTGCTACGACTTTATGACAACATTGGTTTTACTGTTTGGATGTGTTTGTCAAAAATGGTGCACAGAAATAGATTGCCATGTGTGCACAAGCACATTTAAAAAAAAATAATTTAAGGACATGATTATATTTAGTTTGTAGAGCAAGTTAAATATCAAGTCACTTAATCATAGGTATTTCTTGTAATAAATTTCTCATTTTCACTTTGACCTTTTATGGAAATTACACATCCACTTTGCCACTTCTGCTCGTTTATCAGATCCGGGTGGTAGCAGTTGTACGGCACAATTCACTGAATGTGCTTAAAACTGGAATATCTCAGCAGCTGTAAGGGCACATTTGACACATCTTGTCAAACTGCTCATTTTTCAGTATTCTGAGATGGTTACAGTCGAGGCTGCAAGTCTCTGCAGGTGTAGACATTCTGTCTTCCCTGGTGTGTCCCACGTTTTCCATCTATCCCACAAGGCATAGACTGAGGTAATGTGTCCTGGATAGGAATATGAACAGGAAGACAAATTATGACATGATTTTTTTCCCCCATCAAGAATGTAGTTTGAACAAGGCTGTATGTCTTTTTTTGACAGTGAAAACTAAAAAGTCAAGATTGAAAATGCATGAGAGGTGCATTTTCAGTAAATGTATCAGTGTCCTTCCGTAACTTTAGTTTGTGCTTTTATTACAGTGAATACAGTGCAAAAGACAGTTTGAGGTATTCTTGGTAAATGACCGTCAGTCATTGTTGTCAAACATTCAGTGTAAAAACTGATATCCAGTATTGTACTGTAAATTTTAAAACTGAGAATCAGTTTTTCTGTTCATGGTAAGTGATCCAAAATACTTGATGAAAACATACGAGTGACTTTGCAGTAGTTTTACTAGCTGTCATAACCAAGAAGTACTGCAAAATAAGATATTTTAAGATCTTTCTCTAAGTTCTGTAATGCAGTACAACTATTATTGTAACTTGGCATACAGATGATGATGCACTTTTGGAAATTATTTTCAAGTACAAATTAAACAATTTCCTGTAGAGAATGAAAGTATGTAATTTTATAAAGTTTTCTTTTTGCTACCTTTTTCCCTTTGCCTTTTTTGTGGAAAATGCAAAAAAAGGCTTTGGAACATTCATTTTACGCATATATTTTTTATTTTGTTTTAATTAATTTACTATTGTCTATTACCATCATTTACTGTAGGCAGACATTTGTGATTTCTTTTTCCTTACTGTGACATTTGATCAATGAATATTTTTTTCAGTGAAATTCTGGTAACCACATTTGCCAGTAATTTACTGCATAATTGCATAGTACTGCTAAGCTATAGTTTTTCTTTAAGAAAGTACACTTAAACTGACACAAGTGCCATTTTTTAAAAATGTTGATGTCATAATTATGACTTACTGGGTTGCATTTCCCTTACTAAATAGTATTTTCTGTCTTAGTGGAACAATAGGAGCTTAGGAGATGGTAAAGTAGAAAAAAATAACAGATTAATAATGGAACAAGCAGCGATTCTTGTTCCAGCTGTGCATCACAAACCAGAACTGGCATCTTAAAGACTTGACTTCTAAGGATTATGAGGGAGAGCTGTAATCCATGTGCTTTGAGTAAACCAAATCATCCACTGCTCTGATGAGGCTCACAGATGTGCATTGTGATCTGCTTTAGTGTAGATTTGTGTGTTCCTCTGAGTTTTTGCTGGTGTTTTATAGAAGGGTGTACGAAATGGAAAAAGTGACTTAAAAAACCAAAACCATTCTCATCCTTTACCTGCATGTAGTTTAGCACCTATTTTTGGTTTTGTCTTTTGACGATTTATATCCAAGTCTGTGTGAAACTACAAAGTCATTAAAAAAAAACTACTGTAGAAGCAGATTTAGAGATGCATTAAAACAGCTGTTTATCGTTTTTATCATAATCATCCCACAAAGCCTTCAGATTTATCAAGCTTCCTTGTCTAAGAAGTAAATTTCAGAGGTCAAGTCTGTTTCAGCAACTACCTGCTGTTACTGCATGATTTAGAAAGAAGGAGCTAAAGTCTGGATGAACATTAAAAACAAACTGTCACAAGATATTTGAGCCTAGGCAAGTCTAATCTTGTAATGTGAACTTGTTAAAAAACCTGATTTTGCTTGAGGGTTGCTTCAGAAGCAGTCGCTTTAGCGTGTCATTATGGTTTTTTTTCCCTTTCTTTGTTCTGGTCCCTGGCGAGCTCAAACCTGTTGAAAATTAACACCTTTTTATGATATCTGATACTGGAATGATAAATGTGTTAAGGATTTTTTGATGGGCAAGTGTTTTTAGCAAAACCAGCCTTGTATTCACTCACTCAGTTTTTCGTGTACATCTGTATTAGCACTAATTGCTGCTGTATTTTACCGATCTCTCCCAAGTTCTGTTGCAGTGACATTCTCTTTTTATTTTACTGTTATCTTTTATTTATTTTACTGCTATCCTGTTATCCAAAGCTGATTTATTCTAATAATGCGTTGGAAGTTGTCTGCACTGTCCCTCAAGGCACCAGTAGTCTTAAACTTGTCTGTACCTGGTCCACAACTCCTCCGCATCTTCTCCCTGAAGCCCTGTCATTATGTCTACATGTTGGTACTTTTCGCTGAAGGTAATTTGGCATGTTTATACAGAAAATTAAACAGTGTTATTCATGTTTCCTGACTTTAATTAGTCTGACCCATTTTTATGGTCCTGTACAGGCTTTTTCACAGAAGAAGGTGAAGAGATAAAGTTGCTGCTGGTTTTCCCTCTGATTTTAACAAAACTCAACTGTCAATTTCTTTTCAAACACATTTGTGTGTATGCTCTGATGTTTCATTTCCTCACTGACAGCGTAGGCTTTAAATACAAATGCAAACAAGCCCTGCTGTTTTAGCTTATGTGTTGGCTCAATTCCAAATTTAAATGGGAAATCTTATTATCTCAAACAATGTCTTCTTATATTTGTGTTCTGGTGGCTACCCCCAGAATTGGAGAAGCTAAAATTTAATTAAAGAAACTCCACATTAAAACATAGCTTTTTTTAAAAAAAAAGTTTTCTTTTTACTTTCATGTTCTTGTGCTGTTGTGCTTAGAGGCAATGCTTTGGTGGATTATAGTTCTAACTCATGGAATACAGCGATGTACAATACTAAAGCATTTTCGTTTTGTACGGGTGCTTTCGTTTATGTGGTGCATCCTTTAATATATTCTCCTGTTTGGTTCTTAGCCTAAACTCCTTTTGATATCTGCATTTTGCCCCAACTATTTTCTTTGATTCTGGGGCCTCATTTTGAGTTGTTTTTTAACTTTCCTCCTTAATCCATTAATATTATTTCCACTATGTGAATTGTTTATTAAGATTGGAGCTTCATTTGTTACAGCTTGCAGTGTGACTAGATTGTCTGGATATTGCTGAATAGAGAAGGTGAACATGGGATATTTGTATGTCTAAATGGAAGGTTTTATGATAATATTTATGGTTGTGAGTTGATGCAGAAAGATAACATTGCTGGGTCAAAAATCTCTTGAAGGAAGAATATGTAAGCTGCAAGGTTAAGAGTTGTCTTTAGATCAGAGTTGTCATGTATTTAAGAAACAAGCGAAGAATCCCAGTAGACTTGTACCACAAGCACTTAAAAAGCAAGGTTATTTGAGTCCATCTCACTGAAATACACAGTCATATACAAATACACTATTATTTGGCCTTCTTTCAGTTTTGCGTGTCATTTTACAGGCTAAAACAAGTCATGATTAGTCTGTCTTGATAGGGAAAGGTATGCTTCAAACCAATTAAAAAAAGAAGTAACAAAATTGGGTAAGGAGGAGACGAAAGGCTGCTAAAGAAAACGTTACAACAAATCTCACTCTAAAAATACTGCCCTGAAAGGAGAGGTCATACTGGGTAAGTGTAATTTTTACATGCAGTTTATCAGTTTGCATTTAGTGTATCCAGACTGGGATATAATTATTGTCTTGATTTGTTTGATGGTGATTGATCATTATAGCTCCATGAGTGAATCTTTGTCATATACAGTATGATCAGATGATCAGATATTTATTAATTTCACTATATAACTGGTTCTCTGTTGTTGTCGTTCTGTGCCAAATTTGAGATTCCCTCCTCTCAGGCACTTGGATAATGTCTAACACAATCAGAATGAGGTGCTAATGGCAATCCTTCAACTCTATTAATGACTTTAGAGATCTAGATCTGCACAGATAACGCTCTACCAATCACAAACCACATCAGTACCCACTTCAGCCTGAGCCAAGAATGTGAGTGTGGAGGTCTGTGTTCATATGTTTGAATAAACTTACTGTGAAACACAAAGTTGTTTGAGTGCAATTTAATCAGTGATACTGCACTGTCACAATATTAAGATTGATGATGACAAAACAAAGTGCATTTGAACTCTATCATACAAAGGAGGATTTGTAATTCCCACCATATGTAAGAACAAAGACTTTAGTGTCAAAATCTGAGCGCAGCTGAATGAAAAAAGAAAAGATTAAAAGCACATACAAGGAGTTTCTGTTTTTATAAAAATAGCATGTAATTTTTTTTTTACTCTTTCCAATAATTAATGGATTTTTTTAATTGGTTTTACAGCAAAGGTTTGTTATGATTTCTGAACAGCTTTTTGCCTGTCTCTACTGTCATGTTTACAGTTTATCTTTGGTGATGAAGGAAGGCCACTTTGCCATCACCCTAATTTTTAACACCTTTAATATTTTTTATTCAATTGGTTTGAACTTTGATTAAGCTACTTAAAAATGTTCCACTCTAATCTCATCCATCTCATCGAGATTTCTGATGAGATGGATACGACTGGCAAAAGCTTATAAGCTAATAAAACGAAATGAAACGTAAACATAAAGCCAAAAGGCAATCCATGCTTTGGACACTTTGTTTAAATTTGTTTTGCTCACTTTATGGATTTTGCTAAAAAAAAAATTGAAGATTAGAATTTTTCATGTTGCCACTATTTTTTTATGCTTTTCAGAAAAAAAAAATGGCATTAATGTACAATAGTCCAGTCTACAAGTGATTAAAGCATAAACTATGTAGTTTTTGTGTGGACTGAGAAAGAAATGTTTCACTGAAATAGTTTTCAGGGCTTGCTGCTTTTGCTGCTTAAGGTTTTTCTCACTGAACTTCAGAATCAGTTTATCGTTGCTATAACAAACCAAACAAGGTTGCCTTGGAAATTAATCTTGTTTTACATGTAAAAGACAAGCGTTTTGAGATATAAAATCTTTTAACATTTACTGTTCTGTGAACAGAAAAGTGTATTTGGAATAAACTGAGTAAACACAGATGATTTCCCTTGGAAATTGTTGTTTTTAAACTCAAATATTGCTTTAAATTATTCATAAATTGCCATTGAGGCATCTTGATTCTTGTAAACATTTTTGATTGCGACATGTGTAGTCATGATGTTCGTCTTTCAGGCTGTGTTCTTGCATTTAGTTGACATATACCCAGTTGACAACAGCTCTGTGGTGGATTAGACCTCCTAACCTTGATCTTGACAGGGTATCTTGTGACAGTAATCCATGCTGCTAATCCACGTCTTGATGTAAACACCAAGGACAACCCGCCTTCTATTTTCTGTGTCCTCATTTTTCCTCTCCCTACTCCTGCCTTTCTGAAAGAAGTGAGTTTGCCATCTGTTTATTGTATCAGCAGGGGTCAGTTTTGTGGTGCTTATGTTGGACCTACTCTGTCCCTATTCGTTACTTAAACTGTTGTCTTTTAAATGAAAGGGCTGCCCAATTATTATCCTACATAATTATTATATCTGGCTACGATTGATAATAACATTGATCAATTTTATTAAGGTGGAGCTGTGTTGCTCACAATAGCAATGGTCTAATTTTTTTTATGAATGAAAACAGTTGTTCGCATCTGTAAAAGGGAAACCTATTGCCTTAAATGCATTCCGGAAATGAAATATTGACGTTTGTGTTTTCATTTGAGGAAAATTTTTTTGCATATATACCCTTTGACATGCTGTGAAATTATTTGGCTTGATTGTATTATTTATTTGTAAAATGTTTTATTACATAAACAGAAAATCCTGTTTTGTGGTCAGCCAAATTTGTGTGTACTTGAGGCAGAATTGTGATGAAGTGTGTTCTGCTCTGTGGTGTCATGTTTGTGTTTGTGGATTAAGAGGCATGTGTACAAACATGCATTTCTATGGATATTCCAGGCCATTGAAGGACTTGGTTTTCCTGCAGTCCCGGTGGGTTGCTACAATTCATAGCAGGGCTTACTACTCTGTGTGCCAAAGCACAGCAGGCAGGCAGACAGACTCGGTTGAGTTTGGTGGGATGGGGAGGAGGTCTGGAGTCTACTCCAGTCACTGCATCCCCAGATTTAGGACACACAACTTTACCATCTAGTTCTTCCTTGTTTCTTGTTTTGCTTATTTCTATTTCTCATTAAAGTGTAATTTTCTGAATATTTTATGGTGACTTGATATGTAGTACCACTGAAGACAAGCTTCCTCTTGTGCTACTACAACCAAAACTGTCTTGCAGATTATTGTCTCAGGTTAATGACACAATAAGCTGACATGATAAAAATATCACATCATTGTTTTTTATGGCAATATCAAAATCAGTTTTATTAAAGTAAAAATATACACAGTGTATACTGTTTGCTTTATACTGTAAAGTATAAGGCAAACACAAGAGTAAAAATAGAGTTGTGTTCAAACTTTTTGTGCAGCAATCAAGGCAAACCCTACATCACTTTAATTAAAGAATACAGTTTAGGTAACTTTTTATTTTGTTTTTATGTATTCAAAAAGCCACCAATTAGCATACAGAGGGAGGAAAAAAGAGAGTTGCCAAAAAAGAGAAGATATTTCATACGTCAATCAAGTGATGCCTATCTGTCATTTCAGTCAAACAGAAAGAAGAGCTGTCATCTAGGCTGTTGGACAGGGGGAAATACGTTACTCACATACAGACAAAACACAACCAACATTGTGAGCTCAAAAACCATTTTAAATAACTTGTTTCACAGAAAGCACTTTGATGCCTAAAAGGCTAATTTTGGGCACAACAACCATCAGAAAATACATAATAGATGTGACAGGAACCATTTTTACTTTGGCAACATTTGAGCTACCACCAGAGATGACAGTAAAAAAAAAGAAAAGACGACAAATAGGCTTCAACAAAGTAACCCCCTCATATGAATGGTCTGATAGATGGGGGAAGCGTTTATGTGAGAAATTACTAGGAAATGAAACGGCTGCCAATTTCTTTTGGAAACAGCTTACCTTCTCACAATAAGAACAAAGAAAATTCAAAAATATCTTAGTTGGAAGCCAGCCTTGTGAGTAAACCAGGATTATGAGATGAGTGGGTGAAAAGTGGGGTAATTACAGAAATAAAAATGCTGTTGTGTTTTAGAGCAATCTCTCATGCATTTAAAGAGAATGAGTGGCAATGTCTCATACTGGGAATAAGAAAAGGGTGGCACATACATACACAAATAATAAATGATAAAACAAGAGTCGACTGACTACGTACACAAAGATCAGCCAATTATTAGTAAAGGCTGCAAGATGATAGAAGACCACAGGAATGTCACTGCTAATAAACTATCTAGAAATTATCCAAATTATTGGTGGAGAATTGTAGCTCTACTAATTTTAGTCAAATATCTATGTATACAAAAGAATACCATTTTCTTTTCCTAGAGTGCATTGTTTTTGCAGCATTTTGTTAAAAAAAATGTTGACCAAAATTTTGCTATTAACTCCTCCTTTCCAATTTATCATGTAATATTTACCCATTGGTTAGAAGTGACACCAGAATCACAGAACTTTCAGATTTTCTGGATTCTGCATCCCGTTGTATATTTATTTTTTATGGGTTGGCATGTAGTGTCACACTTTTCCGAAAGTGAACAAAAATATATAGCTTTTCCATACTGTCAATTTGCATTTGCTTTGAAAAATCATTGTTCCTCCTTTTTATCTCAAGTATTGCATCTGAATTTATAAAGAATGAAAAAAGAGCAGAGAAAAAGTCAGACACTAATAGCACGTGAAATTAAAGATCAACTATGCTTTAGAATGTCAGTCCCTCTTTATGCCTGTGTGTATGCGGGCGTGTGTGTGTGTGTATGTGCATCTTGTCTGATGTATAAATCCTCAGAACCAGAGCAAGCTTTAATTAATGGAGTTTGATGATTAGCAGGCATAGGCAAACAGCAGTTAAATGAGCTCCCCCCCTCCTTTCCATCAGTGAGGATAATTGCGTCTCAGCAACAAATTTATGTGGCAGACACGCTGCCTTTGCAGGGGCATCACTGATGAGGTGTTTTTAGAGCGTTAATGCTTTACAACTGCCAAACTTGCATTTCTCAAGGGAATCTGCATGAAGCTTTTGTCTTGTTTTTTTATAGTGTGTTTTTTAGTTTGTAGCTGTAAGCTGAGTGAGAATGCAGTTGTGTTTATACACAGGAGAATAGGTGAATATAAAGGATTACCAAGCTCCCTCTCTCCCTTCATCATCACGGCTCACACTTTATCCCCTTTAGTCTAATTTCTCAGATTCCTTTGCTTTTGCTATTTTCCTGTTTTTACTCACTTGCAGGAAAATGTCAGCTCAGATTTGCTTGACCATTCATCTTCTCAATGTGAAATTAATATTCTACTCCTTTTTTAAATTTTTGACTTATCTTATGAACTGAGTATACTGCCAACAGTCTTTAAGGTTGCAGCAGCTTTCCTAAGGTCCCCTGTTTAAATCGTGATATGTGAGATAACTCTAACTAGGTGACACCAAGTGTAACTTTTTGGTGTATCTATAAATCATTTTGCGTGAAACAAAAAAGCACTCCAGATGATGTATCCCTGTGATACAACATGGTACTCATTCTCTCTAGATCAGGAGTCTCAAACTCCAGTCCTCGAGGGCCGCTGTCCTGCAGTTTTTAGATGTGCCACAGGTACAAAACGCTGGAATGAAATGGCTTAATTACCTCCTCCTTGTGTAGATCAGTTCTCCAGAGCCTTGCTAATGACAGAATTATTCTATTCAGGTGTGGTGCAGCAGAGGCACATCTAAAAGTTGCAGGAAAAAGGAAAGCGGCCCTCGAGGACTGGAGTTTGACACCCCTGCTCTAGATGCTTTTCTTCAGTAGGACATAGGAGCTGATCAGAGCTTCTATGTCCATGTGAGTCGGGAAGTTAGTCTTAAAGGTTGAAAAATCATTTGAGTGTGGTTGAGGTCCAAATTCCAGCAGGATAAATGATAGCATATTTAGTGCAAAAAGGTATAGTCAAAGTAGACCTACCACTTTTGGGAAAAATGTGGAAAGATTGCTGTTCAGACCATCTCCATTCAGTCTGAGCTTGAGCCATTTTGCAAAGAGTTTTCATTAATAATTTAGTATGTAGATGTCCAAAGCTGTAAGAGACACTTCCCAAAAACCCTAAGTAGTGGGTGGGTTGTTAGGGGACTCAATAGAAATACACATCATACCTTTCAGAGTATTATCGGTAAAATAAATGAGAAAAAAATCCATGGATATTTATGTCTTTTAAAAACACAGTAGAACTGGTTGTAGTTAGATGAAAATATATTCCCGGGGGGGTTTACTGAATGCTGTATCTATGCTTTAATCAAACATTTTGCCTTTTACTTAGCAGGTTTAGCTTTCTGAGACCAATCTGGGTCTCAGATTAGTTCATGTACCTTGCAGAGTTACTTTATATGTTACTCTCTTGGTCTCCATTTTTTCTCACCTTGCAACCTCATTCCTTTGTTTCAGCTATGCTAACGATGCTTCTCGGCACACACATCTGAACATGCCTCACCTATCTCTGGATCAGTTTGTATTCCTCTCATCATCAGCTCTGGACCTCTTATCATGTGCTGCAAGCTGGCTATGCTTTGCTCTTGCTCTCTTTATGTCTTCATGGAGAAATTGAGAGTGTCAATTCTGTTGAGAGGTTGCATTTTCCTCCACCATGCCTGATGAATGTTTGTATGTGCCCTGAAATGAGATCTGTGGCAAGATAATGCTGGATATTGTCCGCAGTCATTGGTTAGGAATGTTCATGTTGTCTAATCATAGTAATGATAATAAATTTGGAAGTTTGGATTTGTGCTTTGTTGTTTAGAAATTAAGTTTTAAGCTTTTATGTAGCTTTATGATTTGTGGCGATTTACCTTTTTTCCTCTTATCAGTATTCATTCAAAAAGATCAAATTTATGTGAAAACCAGTTATGTGAGATTAAATTAATGTTGATACATCTTTTTTGGCTGGAATATCCCTTATATTGATTCTTGAATGTATTGTTTACAAGTAGTTCTATGCTTTACAAGATTGCCTTCAGTAGTGTGAATTTACAATAGTTGTATTGGTAATGGGGAGGTTGTGCAAATGACCTTAGGTCTAAAGGGAAGCTTATTTTTGCAACTGCCAGCGTTTCCAACCTAATTGTTCCTCTTTGGCTCATAAACCCCCCTCTTTGTGTGTGGATATGTGAGTGTAGGTAATTTAAAGAGCGAAAGATGGTCCTTTTTCTTTGCTAGCAGTGTCAGCAGGTAAGCTGCCCTATTGGGAGAGAAGAGAGAAATCGCCAAAGCATGCAGATTGTTACTCCAAGGGGAGAATCAATTAGGGGCATGGAGACTGGAGCAGAAAGGCAAATAAAGATGGAGAGAGGCAGGAGGTCCATGCAGAAAGATGGTGCAGAGCCATGCTGATCACCTCCGTTGAGACAATGCATTACTCTTCCTGTTTCTTGTCCCACTTTCTGTACCTGATTTAATAGTTTGACACAAAGCAACAAATGAAACAAAAAATTTATCTTATTTCATTTAATTTTTGTCTTTTTTTGTCTAGCTCATTGATCCAAGTACAGATTGCTTTAGGGTCTCTAACACATGGCATATACACCTGTTTAAAACTTTTAATTTGCTCTGTTTTAATCTGTGCCAGATGAAATTAGAGCAAGAACCACTTTATTTAAAAGTAATTTGTTGGTAATATTTGAGTTCATTTCCCAGACTTTACTTCTTTTTTCTCTTCCTCTCCGTAGGTGTATAATGACCTTCATCTCAAAACGGGCTTGATCCTGCAACGGTACTGGACTGTGCCTCTGTCCCTCTCCTCAACCGTCCAACCATCAGCACAGCCATGACGTCTCAGTCAAAAATACGGACCTATTTTTTCTTTTGCTGCTTCCTGTTTAGTATGGTGCTTCCTGCGGGATCACAGACAGTGGTGCAAGCCCCACAGGCCCACAGTGCCGGATCCCAAGTGATCACAGCGTTGCTCCAAGAGGAGGGGTATGCCTCATTTTATGCTGAGGACCCGCAGTGGACATTTAACCATCTTGCTGTGGACTATCGCAATGGCAACGTTTATTTGGGAGCAGTTAATCGTATATACAAACTGTCTCCAAGTTTGAAGCTTCAACTGTTCCATGAGACTGGTCCAGATGAAGACAACCGCAAGTGCTACCCACCACGTATTGTTCAGCCTTGCAGCGAGCCACTGACACTTACCAACAATGTAAACAAGATGCTTTTGATGGACTACAGGGAGAACCGGTTGCTGGCTTGTGGCAGCCTCTACCAGGGCATCTGCAAACTCCTCCGTCTAGATGACCTCTTCAAACTGGGAGAGCCCTTCCACAAGAAAGAGCACTACCTCTCTGGTGTGAATGAGAGTGGCTCTGTGTTTGGTGTCATTGTTTCCTATGGCAATGCTTCTCCAGATATGCTGTTTGTAGCCACAGCAGTCGATGGTAAACCAGAGTACTTCCCTACCATCTCTAGCCGAAAACTGGCAAGAAACTCAGAGGAAGATGGCATGTTTGCCTACGTCTTCCATGATGAGTTTGTGGCCTCTATGATTAAGATTCCTTCGGATACATTCACAGTTATCCCTGACTTTGACATATATTACATTTATGGCTTTGCCAGCGGGAACTTTGTCTACTTCCTAACTTTGCAGCCTGAAATGGGAGGTGGACCTACCACAGGTTCCTCTTCTGCTGGTCGGGAACAGGTATACACATCCAAGATAGTTCGCCTTTGCAAGGCAGACACAGCATTCATCTCATATGTCGAGGTCCCGATAGGGTGCATAAGTGGCAATGTGGAGTACAGATTACTTGAAGCAGCCTACTTATCGAAAGCTGGTTCCATCCTTGCACCTTCACTGGACATGGCCCCAGATGACGATGTGCTTTTTGCCATCTTCTCAAGAGGTCAGAAGAGGCGTCCGAGGCAGGCCCCTCAGGACTCTGCTCTGTGTGTTTTTTCACTTCGAAAGATCAATGAGAAAATCAAGGAAAGGTTGCAGTCCTGCTACAAGGGAGAGGGCACACTAGATCTGGCCTGGCTGAAAGTCAAAGATGTTCGCTGCAGCAGTGCGGTGAGTATGCTAGAACAAAATGCAAATGTGAGATTTTTGATTGATGACATGATGGAATTTCAGAACCAAGTTAGACATCTAAGGACATACTGCACTGCAAGTGAAATTTGCATTGTAATTTCTCAAGGTTTCTTTGAAGATTTTTGATTTTCCTTTTTCATTTAAAGCATAGTATGTGCGTCTTTAAAATATACTTAACTGGTCATAAAAAACAATTTACGTATTGTTTCTAGTTATTGTAATTATATGCAAGTGTCTCTGGGGAATATTAGATGTGATTCTCACCGATGTTTCGCTAACGAGCTCTACTGCACAAGGGGAGTTACCAACACAATGTTCTTCAGTGGGTTCATAATCCCTCCAGTCGCAATGAGATGTTAACCATCCACTGCCTGTTTGAATCTGCTCACCCCTTAAACAGTGCAGCTGAACAGTGTGCCAAATTACCATAATATTATTCTCCATAACAGCATTACAAATTCAGTGGTTCAGTTCATTTGATTTCTCTCTTTACGCACATAACAAATAAGGTTAAATTGGGTATTGGATGCTTGGGCTACCTTCCCCAGGAACCGCAACTCTTTTCTTAACTACTCTTCTCTTGATGCTGCTAAATGGTTAGAATAAAAAACCATTTCAATCAAAACTGTATAACTGTATGAAGTAATTTTAAATGCTATTATCCAGGAAGTGATGACTCTGTCATAGCCATAACTCTGAGATATAAATTTCATCTTGATGGTGCTGAGAACATATTATCCTGACCTCAGTCATGTACCTACTCTGAGACATTATGATGTTGACCCCACTTGTGTTTGGTTCTCAAATAACTGTGTTAATCTATTAATCTGTCTCTGGCACAACACACGTGCCAGGATGCTGTTCTTTGCAGCTTGAGGGCCTGATAAATCATGCCTGGGGTAGAGCTGTCGGCAGGGAGAGTAGAGAGTGAGGTAGCTCAAAGAGGTTAGCGGTGAGAAATGATGCCATTTAAGCATTGCACCAACGTCAGTGCATAAATTAGACCCTGCTGAACAAGTGACATGGACTCAGGGGATAGATGAGTTTTGACACTCATGAATGTCTGTATGTGCAAGTTTGGCTGCTGAAAAAACAGACATAGTTAGAATGGGGCAAAAAAGATTCTGTACCAAGACAGAAAAAGTTAGTCTGTTTCATTTTAATCCACATTTTTATTTATATAGAAATATTCTTTTTAAAAGCTTCTTTAAATGGAGTAAAGATTATGTATATTTTTATCACACTATAATGAATGATATGTTTGATTGCACTCGAACAATCAAAGCTAACTTGATTTGTCTGCAGGCATGGTTCTTTTGCTAATGTCTCACGGTTTGTGTTTATGAATGTTTGCTTGTTACTGTCAGATTAATTTCTTTGCTACTTTAAATGATGCGTGAACAGAAATGCTATGTCACACATAACAGAAACGTGCTTTAAAATAATGACTCTCAAATTGTGCTGAAACAGCCACAAACACACATTGTTCACTCTTACACATTTAAAATGCCATATTGCTTTGAGAATGGAGGATGACAGGCTGGTTTCTTTGGTTCCTGCTCTCAAAAATGCTCTAGTTAAGGAATCAGAAAATCACATGAATATCAACTAATGTGTGCACGCTAATTAGGGCTGTCCTTGTTACTGTCTAGAAAAATATTGAATTTCATTATTTTGCAGGTCTTAATAAGTACAGTTCCTTATAACTTGGTGTGCTTTTTGTCCTCCCTCTTTCTTTTCCCCCTCTTTTCTCTTTTGTATACTTCCTTTTTGTTTCGCATTCCATGTGTCTTCCTTCCTTATGTCATATTTCTCTTTCCTCTACATATGTTCTGCTTCCCTTTTAATGATGAACTTTTATGTTTTTAATTGAAACTGAGAACTGTAAAAAAAAAACAGAATCTAGAAAAATCTGGAAGTTTTAAAGAATTGCACGCTCCATGTAACAAGCACTCCATGGTCTACATTAGGATTGTGATTATAAAACTTAACCCCTCACCAATGACATTCATTGCATCGCTAACCATTTCCCTTGATTCAAACATGCATGTTATTTCACCTAGAATTTCTTAGTTAGCCTAATTTTTCTCTTTATACCTGAAGTTAATAATTAACTAAGCTACTATAAAGTTCTTGCAACACGTAATCTATAATGCACAAAGCCCTATTATTTTTTTCTGAAGATTTATCTGACCTCATGCATGCAGTTAGAGTCTGAAAAATACATCGTTGTGAAGTGCTAGGCACTAATGTTAGCTTGTGTTTTTTGCAGGCAGCTCTTGTTTACTGTAAAACACTGTCATCCCTATTGCCACTAAAGTCAGCATCTGGTCAGAGAAACAGAACCACACACTGTTTTTGGCCTTTGGCCAGGATACGATTCTTAAGGATCTAGTACAATCAAATTGACAATCTTAATGTCCTTTACAGTGTCGACCAAGGGATAGAGTAGAGACAGCTGTTATTATTTTTTAATGACGGACTACATGTGAGGGCTGGGTGTGAGAGGGAGCTAAGATGGTACTGAGACTTGTATTAAATAGATTCCCCTTTATCTTGCCCTCTTCATTGCTCAGTATCTTCTTTTATCTCACACCCTGTTCTCATTTTCTTGATTTCTCTTGCACTTTTATTTTATCAACCTTTCAAACAGCATCATATTTTGAACATGATGTGTTTTTCCTCCAATTAGGGAGAGGACGAACAGCCCCAAGGCTCATTAGAGCGGGCTAGTTGTGTAGTCAAACACACACACATTTTTGATAGTGAAGAAAAATATTCATACTTTGTGGTTAGTCCTAAATACTTTGTAATGGATGATGGGCAGAACCAGGGTATTTTCTATACCATCACTTTAGTAACCCGTTAGGGTTAAATAAATAAAGTGCCTTGCAAAATATATTTACACTTCTGAAATTTTTTCACATTTTATCACTTTACACTTTACATTTTTGTGATAGGCAAACTCAAAAATAATTCAGTCATGGAGGGGAAGAAAGAAGGATAAGTTGGGCTTAAATTTTTTTTTAAAACAAAAAAATCTAACAAATATGGGTTGCATGATACTACCACCACCATGTTTTTACATTGTTGATGGTGTTCTAGCACAAAAACTCAGGAAGATACACAAGGAAGTACAAAATATGGACAACTCAATATTTTTAAAACACAAAGTTTTCCATCACACATCTGGGCAGAACCAGATGTGTGTGCCAATTTTATCATGTTTTTGAAAAATTATCAATGCACAAAGCAAAAAATAGTTAACCAAAAATAAACACACTAAAAAGATGAGGATTAAAACATGAATAGGCTGCATGAACCTTATAATACAATATTATACACTATAAATTGTAGTAAACACAAAATTTGAACATCTTAACATAATTTTATGTGATCTTGTTTAAAGTACACTAATTATCATAACATTATTTTTTTAACCCCTTATTCATATCACCAAGTTACACCAGTAAGTTCCACTGGTGTAACTTATATGCAAGTGTTTTTAGGATGACAGTTAAGGGGGTAAATTAAATATTTTACCTCAGGTAAACATTTTAAATATTTGTCTTTTATAATAACACTTCTATCTGTAGTCTGTTATAATCAATCTATTAAAGCAAGTGTGTGCTGGGACACAAAGCTGCTGTCTTTGTTAGGGCTGTATAAAACATTTGCCCCTGCCAGACCTTTGATGCTTCACACCATCTTTAAGAGGCTCTCAGTCATCACTGGAGAGAGGCAGAGAGGGAGTCAGAGAAGAAAAGGAATGTACAGCAGAGGGGAGCGAGGATACATGGAAAGAACAAGTGTGTATGTGAAGGGGGGTGCTTCCTCTTTGCCTCAAATGGCCATGCTTGGCTGATCCACATAATGCATGCTCAACAGTATAAGTCTGCAAAGGGCCTGCATCCATAGATCATTGTGAAGTGGCATGTGACCTATAAAAAAAGCGCTGCCTGTTCCCTCCATGTTGACTGTGTCAGCAGAAAAAAACAGAACAACAAAACAGCAGGATTGCAATAAATTCCCTAGCTTTTTTTCTCTCATCCTTGATTCAGTGCTTGCATCCTCGGCCACTTTCTTCCTCTGCCTGTTCTTTTCATCACAATCTTAAAAAATACTAGCCTTATGTGTCTCAATCCTTTTGATTCTGTTCACAGATTCCTATATTTCTTACAACAACAATTTCTGTAAGCAGCAAAGGAAAGCCTGCCATCCTCAAAGACTGACGGGAAAATTACAAGGTCGTTCACAAGTCTCTGACAGGCTATGGCCATCCCTTCATCCCTTCTAGTAATGATCATTAATTACATGTCATTAACTAACATGCCACGGGCTATTCTTCTACATTTGTTATGTGCTACCGACTTCACATTCTGAATTCTCCGCAATTAATTAGATTATTCTAGTCGGCGGCTGCTGTTTCTTTGACTCTCTTTCTTGATCTCCAACAGCCCTTCAACACATGGACATCACCCTGTATTTGAAAGGAGCTCTTCTGCTTTTAAATTCAGTCTTCTCCTACCAGTCACCTTAAATTTCCTTTACATTTTTTCCTATTTAAGTTTGGTTACATGCTTGACCAGCCTTTGAATGATGATGACCTGTGTGCTGGTCATCTCAATCTCTCCACTGTCTGATTGTGGAGCTTAATCAGTCACTGGCTACTGCTGCGGCTGATGAGTCAGTCTAGGTCACATCCTCAGGAAGGGAAATGCTAGCAGATTCATTAAGGACATCCAGACTGCCACCCCCCCCTTTCTACTTCACCTCACTCCATGCACATATCCGCTATTCTGCTCGCTGGCTGGCACGCTAATTAAATCTCCTTACATGATACCACTTGCTAAAGGTCAGAATCAATCACAATATCATTATTTTGTGATTAAACAAGTGTCTTCTGCTTTCTTCGTCATACTCTACCGTTTTAACTAAAAAAACTGTGTAAACTTCAGCTTTCTCTGCTAGCTGTTGGTGTATTTTCTTCTCTGCATCACAATAAGAGGAAAGTTGAAGTATATAACCTTAACCCAGATTATCAAAAAGGAGCCCTGAAATAACATCTAAAGTGCTGCAGGCCTCATTTGCCTTAACTGATTCAACAGTAAAAAGACTACACAAAAATGCCATCAATCGTAGAGCATTTCATGTCTGTGGAGGTATTGCATCCTTACGATAAATAAAACATAGAGCATCATACTGATAGTCAAACTCAGTGGTGGTAGTATGATGGTCGGGGACTGCTTTGCTACGTTAGGACTTAATGAAACCTTGAATTCTACTCTTTAAAGATCCAGTCTGTGACATGACCTCATATTGTCCATGTTCAAATCCCAATATGGATACATTTAAACAATTTGGCAAAAAAGAATGGACCAAAGTTTGTCCACAGTGATGTAAAAGACTAATTTCAAGTTATTACAAAAGATTAATGGTAGCTTCTGCCTCTAAGGGTGGCACAGTAGTTATTAGATTTAGGGAGCACTTGGATTTTCCATAGTGGGCCACATTGTTTTGGAGATCCCTTTTCCCCCAATAAAGTCATAATTTAAAAATTTTATTTTTTTCTTTCCTTTCATTGTCTGATTGTTCAATTGTGACAAGAAGCACAATAAAAAAAATCAAACACAGATAGACTATAAGGAGTAAATTCTTTTACACAGCAGCAAATAGTTGCATTAAAACAAGTCAATCCACTAAACCCCTACTGATAGGTTTATTTTATCCTAACCTGCAAAGAATCAGCCAGAGACAGAGATTAGTTTTATTTTATTTTCTGCAGAACAGGAGAATTGAGAACAGACGCGACGAATCGCTGTCAAACACTGTCTGAAATCAATTCTGCTAGATCTTTCTTTGCATTTCTCTTTATTGTATAGAAAAAGGAGGTTGGGCTTCTTCACACAGAGAATTGACCAACCGTCTTCACATTCTGGACCCTCCTATGGACATGCCCTTACAAGGGCATGTGACTGACCACAACTAATCAGTTACATATGGAACTAATAACACATGAATGTTTAACGTTATCAGCTTCCAGGCAAACATCCTAAACAAAGTTAATAATATACTACAAAAGAAAGAGAAGTTTAAGTAAATATAAAAAGAAGAATAATATGAGAGTAATAATATGAGAAGAATAAAAATGAGAGTAATAATATAAAAAGAATAATATGAAAACATAACTTGTAAAATAAACTCATAAGTAAATGAACAGGAGGATAATTTTTCTAACACCTACTTTCTTTGTAATTGACTCACTACAGCTGTTTCCCTGGTGAAATGTTTTATTTTCTGTTCGTTTTTGCTAAGAATAAAATGTTCTCTCTTCTACAGAGAGGTAAAAGCCTGTGTAGTACATTATAAAAAGAAAAACATTGAATCATCAGGAGAATGATGTGCCTTCATAAAATTCAGCTCACCTTCCAGCTTCAAGGTTGATTTGTGATTTGGATTGTTTCCCTTCACCATCTTCTAACCTTGCACCTTCCTCTATTTCTGTCTTTTCCACCTCTGCTGAAGTGATGTCTCACTCTGTCATGCTGTTTTATTCCTGATTTGATACAGTTTTTCCACCCTGCAAATATTTATTTGTTATACCTGCATAACTAATGGCTGGCAGATGAAAACATCAGCAAACATGAATGAACAATTTATCATGAGACTGTCTCATATTGCTGATTTACTTGCATGTTTTTCCTCCAGATCACACAAGTAAGTCAAGTTTATTGTATAGCCTAGCGAGTGTGTACTCAGCATAATTTACACACATGAATGCCATTTAATGTACATATTTTCATGCTGTGGTCATTTTGTTAGTGTACCTTTTTAATCCATCTTAAAATCTTACATTTGAATAAATAACTGTGAGGTAGATGGAAATCAGAAACTTTATAGTTTTTTTCCTCTTTAATTATTGAGTGAGTTTCAGTATATCTAAGTTATGTTTAGTGACAGGTGTTGCACACTGTGTGAATATGCAGAGAGCACATTTCTGAATGCTGCAGAAATGGACTTAAAGCCAAAAAAGATTACTCTGATAAAAAAACAGTTTTAAAATACAACTCTAACTACATATCCTAAAATTCCCTTGTTGTTTTTACCTTACACAATTTGATGCAACAAACATAAAATCAGCTTTCATGTAAGTGTATCACACTTTACCTCATAATTCTGGTCCTCAGTGCCAACTGTTATGCATGTTTCAAACATTAGCTCAGGATATTCTTGTTGGATGCCATGTTAGGATGCTAAAAGTCCTGTCAGAAAATTTATTCAGTGCTCTATACTCCACATTCAACTGTTAGTGGTTTCATAACAAACTCAGACCGATTTTAATGGCAGCAATTCGGCCACAGAATAGTAGGTGCAGAGTGGAAATCTTAGGAATCATATAAACGAAACATTTACAATATGCAGAAAAGAGTATCAGTCATTCCCAACTCTGCTCTTCTGAGTAGAATTGTTCCATAATTGCTGCATTAAAACAACTTAAGCAAATTACAGACTTGCATAAAAATTAAAACAGAAATCATTTTGAAAGATTAGGAAAAACAAAAAATCTACATGGCGTGATGGCAGTAGGTTGCTTGTATGAACTAATAAGCAAACTTAATTTACTTAGAACCCTTCACACGTAAAGAAGCACAAAGTTATTAATTCTGCAGCACGACTCATAGTTACTCACTATTGAGAAAATCTAATTTTGACATAATTTTAGCACATTAAATACAGCAAACCCATTTAGTCATGAAAGAATTATGCAGTGCCTCCAATCATCTTAGCAGGTTGGTCATTTAGCACAGCAGGGCAAGAGGAAAATACTAGTTCCCATTTGGCAAGTCACAAAAGGAATGTAAAGCATGCTGGAATCCATTTTTTGTAATTCCTTTCCTTCTGTCTTTACGCATAGTTTTGAAGATTAATCTGTGCACAAAAATATATTAAAATTTTTTTTAAAAAATTTACAAATCACTTTTTTTGCCTAAAAATAAGTCAATTAAGTGCATCACTAAAAAGTGCCAGCAAAGTACATTAATATTTTTAAAAATATGTTCAATTTTGACATACCAAGTGTTGCTGTAGTTGATAGTGTGCCTTTAATTTGGTGAAGTTACAGCGAGTAGAAATAGTCCTTACAGCAGTCCAAACCCTGATTAGGCCATACATCAGAGAATGTTAGAGTGCTGATCTCTTTCACTCCCCCACTAATCGCATTGAGCAACTCTAGCTTTCTTGTGCTTGCTGCCTGCTCTCTTTTTTTCCACACTCTGTATCTACTGATCCCCCTGCACGGTCCAGAAGAGAGCCCTTTTTGTGTTGGTGCTGGCAGCCAGACACAAGCAAAGAGATGGATACGGCTGAGAGTGACCTGATTCTGCATCAGAGTCTGGCCTCTGCCCAAATATAGACTCCCTTCTCCTGTTCTTCTGTCTCTATGATGGATCTATCAATCTTTTGGAACGCTTCACTTACTTGGACAAACATTTGTTCCTTTTTGGACGTTTGGCAAAACATAACTAAATAGAACAAAATAGATTAAAAGTTTGTTCTTTGATTCAAATGTCTCCAGAAATTTGACTCACTTATTGGACATGTAGAAAATCTTTGAATATTTAAGAAATGTGCAGGTAGCACATGAGACTAAGTCAAGGTCAACAGTGATGCCATTAGCTACTTGATTACAAATGCTGTTTTAGTTAAAAAAAAAAACCCATAGTGTCTACTTCCTGCTTAACCTGAAAAAATAACCAAGATGATGGGTAACCTGAAGAAATTTCACATGCAAGATTTTTTTTGTGTCCCATTTAGGCTGAGTTCAGATAATTAATTTCTTAATGATTTGAAGTACTTGCTTTTTCTGAAAAATTAATTAATCTTTGAATAAATGAGGGGAACCTTGTTATCTCTGGAGGAAGCATTCAATCATCGAAGGCCCAAATACTGCCAAGTACTCAGTTTTGTTTCTGATAGATCCTGTTAACCTTTAAACTCAGCAATGATGAGCTGTAATCTGTCATGTCCTCAGCTATAACTGATGAGGACACAAAGAGGGTGTTTTTTGGTCTGTCACATAAACGAGGAATAAGACTGAATAGATCAGAACATTGGCACTGGTTGCTGTTAAAACCTATTATACGGACTGATCTTGATTCTCATCAGCAAACCATTACTCAAACATAGGACTACAGCAGGACTTAGAGGACAAAATGTTTATTCCTGAGAACAGATTCTTCTTAAAAAATATCTGGTTAAAGACAGGGGGAGATTTGGTAACTTGTGGAAAAGTTGTCCTGCATAGAAATTTGTCTTCTGTTTATTCTCAGTTGGTCTATGTCCATTTTCTTTTTATTTTCTACCTTTATCTCAAACCTTCAACTGTGTGACATCTTTCTGACCCACATTTAGGTTGTCTATATCAATCATTCATCCCACTCCATACGACCCTATGTTGTAGCCTCCAGCTTGTGCCCTTATCCAGCAATGTTCCATTTGTCTAATGAAAGCAGACCCCATATTTCCTGTATATCTTGTTCTAAGGGCTGATGATGGCCCTCTGTGATGGGTTGAGCAGAGACCATGGCCTTGCACGATTTATCGGAAGCCCCCAGAGTGCACTTCAAGGAAGAAAAATGGAAAATGAGACATAAACAACAAGACCTGTCTCCCTTCAAAGGCATTCCCTCAGACTTTTTCATAACCTTTAGGCAGCTTTATATTTAAAACAATTTTGTATAGAAATCATTTTTCATTCATGCACCTTGTTTTGCTCTACCTGGGATATTCCTTTTGCTATAAAGCATTATTTTAGTGTTATTCTATTTTGTATCAGGTTTACTGGTTTTAGCCTGAACACAGTGATATGAAAAAGGTTTTTACTACCTTGCAAGTTTCTTTTGTTCCTAAGACAAGTTTGGTTATTTCTCTTTTTCCCTTGAATTTGTTTATTTCATGATAGATAAATTATAGTTTGCTGACCCATTTAGAATCTATTGGCAGCAGCAGCATATTAATCTAGAATGTACTTTTCTAGCTTTAGTTTGTTTCCCATTTGGTCGGTCATACCACGGTTATTGTGCCCAGGTGGTGAACTCAAACGTTTTGCAGTGATTTGCCTGAGTGCAGAAAAGGCACAGATTTTTTATTTTTATTTCACTTTGAACCACTTTGGTGTCTTGCTGCACCAGCATTTCAGCAGTTTCTGTTGTATTGGATGGACGGTGGGGAATAGAGCCTGACAGATCAGCCTCCGGCTCATTTGAAGAACCAGAGCCTGACTGCAGTCTTCTTCCATTCTCTAACCTGTTTTCATTTTTTGCTGCCTCCAACTGAGGAATACCTGATATAAGTCATATTTTTAATGAATTCAGGTTATTTCTGAATGCCAAAAAAAAAAAATGCTTGTGTTGACACAATGTGTGTATGATTGAATTTAAATAACTTTGTAAAGTGTCTTGAAATTATTTGAATTTGCACTATGTAAATCAACTTAATCGAACTAAAATTCTTTTTGAAACACATGTTCCACTCACACTAATAGCGATTAACATGTTTACATGTTTTTTAATGTCCGTTGCAAGTTTACGTTGGTAAAAAAAGTGCCTTAAAACTGTATCACAAAGCATTTTGAAGCATTTCCCATCTCGTTTTTCTTACTTGTGATTTTTCTTTGCTCTGTTGCAGCTCTTAACCATTGACGATGACTTTTGTGGGCTCGACATGAATGCACCTCTGGGTGTGTCTGAAATGGTGCACGGCAAGCCTCTCTTTACAGACGCCATTGACAAAATGACCTCTGTGATTGCCTACGTCTACAAGAACCACTCACTGGTCTTCGTGGGCACAAAAAGTGGACGAGTCAAGAAGGTAAAGAGCAGACTTTGGGTTGAGTAAACTGCATTATAGATAGTTTAATCAATGGGAGCCGAGATTTGGTTTCTCTCTGTTAGAATGTGTAGTAAGAGCTGGGAATTGGGAATACTGGATTGGAGAATGGATAGTAGTAGAAAGGCAGATTGACTTTCAGGCAAATCAGCTGAATCGGCTGTATTTGCAGCATGAAGGTGCGTGTGCTTGAGTGAAAGAGGGGGAGAGTGAATGGTAGTGCGTGTCCTTTACTGAAGAAGAAATTGTGTATATGTGTGTGTGTTTTGAGGAAAGGGAATCACTAAAGCCCCTAAGGGGGTTTTATTTCTACTGCCAAGCTCATCTGATATCTTTCAGACCTGCTCATCCCAGGCACCGTGTATCACGCATACACACGTGTACACCTGGAATCAGGAGGATCCGCTATAGTTTTCCTTTACTTTGGACTTGTATAAAATCCAGAACCCTGGCGGCAAATTGTTGTACACATCAGCATGTTCCAGAATTGATTAGACAAAGTTTATTATCTCTTGTGAGGGAAATTAAGAAGTTAGAATAAGATGAAATGCATAATTTATTAAGTAATTTATGTACCTGATAATAGCATACAATGGAGCTCCAAGGAATCATGTAAATCACACCTTTTCACTGAGGCAGTTTTAAAAATGTAACATGGATAATCATTCAGACGCCTTGTTCCCAATACATCTAAATAATATGACATACAACCAACAGCCTTTAGAAGTCACCCAATACCCTGGAGAAAATCAAATACAGGCTACAACTGAGATTTATTTTTTCAAAATTTAGAAAGTTTTTCTTGTACTTGACAATTATTCACAACTCTGTTGGCATATCACAGAAAACTGTAATTGAATACATAAAAGATGGTGGTTGTAATGTAATAAACTGTTGAGGTTATAAACACATACGAGGCACCACAGAAAGCCAAAATGTTCAGTGTGGCACTGGTAGTAAAAAAAAAAAAGATTGAAGTTAGTAATGTTTCCAAGGGCATTTTCTAATACCTTCAACTGTAACTGTCTCTCCTTAAGTCTAATGTCACACTCTGTGCGAATTCAGAGCCCTCGGCTAAACAGGATTTGTCCCCTCAGAGTTAAGAAGTGGAGGATAAGCTGGGTTTTGGAGTGTTGTTGCTTCCACCTTAGACTGCCTTCATGCCCCTGTGCCCTTTTGTGTGTGGCAGACCTTTTCACAGCTAAAGGAATGATGCACTGGTGCAAAGTATTGCAGAACCTTTTACCCTATGCACTTTTACATTGCTGTCTCGCAGGTATATGCACCCAGAGATTATAGAGACTCAGTCAAACTAAATCAAATAAGAGATTGGCATGACCAGTGAGCTGAGACAGAGAGAAGAGATTTTGCAGAGATTTATATATTCTAGATATGAGGTTTCTGAAGCAAAGAGTATCAATGACTTGTAAAGTGCTAAAACATATCTTTCTTTAGTACCCTTTTCTTCCAGGTTGTAATTTTTCTATAGCTACAAAGGTGTATTTTTAGATAAATGAATATGTGACATATGAAATCCTTTTTAATATTCACATTTTATCTATAAAAATAACTATTGGTTATAATCAGAAAATTATATTGTTAAAAATAAATAAGCTTCTTACAATTTTCTGAGGTACTAAGAAACCTGGAATATTATGAGATTTTCAGTATTTTAAAGATCTGAAGAAATATTAGGGGAAAAAAATGAACTACGGATTGATATTTGTATTTCTAGAATTTAAACTCCATCTCTCTCCATCTGCCTTTAAAGGGACCTCCTCGGAAAAGGAGGAGGTCCTGCATAAATTCAGAGATAACTTGATTTGTTTTAGTATTTATACTTTATATTTGGCTTAAAAATGATTGCAGACTCTGCATATCAGTGTGTGAGAATATATGGAAATTCTGACATGAATAAAGTGTAGAAACACTTGATTTTCTAGGTAGCCCGTCTTTGAATAAATATTTTAAAATCAAATTAAAATTGTACTTTGCAGTAATCTATCAACGGGACATTTTAACAATATTTCTAGGGAACCAAACAGAAATGTCCAGTTATATACATATGGTATATTCAGACAAAGGCCCCTTTCAGACACTTCCACAAAGGCAATCAATATCATGTGTCAACATAGGCGTGCACACACAGCACCATTACAATTCCATCCTTCCCTCCCTTCTACACACTTCCCCTCCCCTGTCATTAACTGTATACCATTAGATGACATCACAGGCAATAAAAAACAACAACAAGACAATAAAAAGTCTGAGCCGAAGTCCACCTCCTTCATCAGTGACTTTATAACCCCTGGACTAATGGATGTTGATTTATACTTGGCCCTCCACCTTATTTTTTCCATCCTTTAGTCCCTGCCCATTTCTCCTTCTCTGACCAGCTCTCTCACTGCTCATCTTTCAATCTGCTTTTTTGTTTTATATGTGGTGTTGTGACAAACACATCACCTTGAATAAATCAAAGAATTACAGGAAAAGAGGGGACATAATTTAATTGAGCCCTTCTTGGGCGGGTTAAATGTTCCTGTTTATATCCTCACATTTATGATATCACGAACTAAATTGAGCAGGAAGTAGAGTAAATTAAATTCAGTTTGCTTGTAAAATTGCGGAACGTAATGGGGGTTAGTGTAAAATTTCTAAAGTGCAATGTGAGTCCTGTGGAAGTGGAAATAGAAATAGCTCCAGTATGTCTGTACTAATTGCATAATTTATTCTCTAGCCCTTCACCCATCCATATTAGCACAAGTCATAGTCCTGACCCTAAATTCATCCTCTTAAGCCCAACTGGAAATTGGTTGCAGATTTACTTGTACATTAAAAGTACAGTAGCCTAAATCCTACAAAATTTCTACCTGTGAGATGAAGTAAACAGAGCACAAAACTAGACCAAGACCTCTGAGTAATCTAGACGAGCAGTCGGGTCTACATGTTTCTGTGCCTTTACTTCCATTTTACTTTAACACAGCATTGAGCTCTTTTTAATTGAAATGCCTCTTAGTACTCAGCAAACTAATTTTCATGTGATTTTTATTTCTTTTGTTCTATGTTTTGCTTCCCTCATTCTTCAACATTCTCTTAATTTTTGTTCTTTCTGTTCGATTTCTGCTGTGTGAGATCTCTTTGATGGCTACCTCCTGCTTCTGGAAGTGTATAGACCATATGGCTTCTGTCAGTCTGTCTGTCGATCAGTTTGTGTGCTCGTTGGTCTGTGATAAATATGAGAGGAGACGAAGAAGTGATGGAGATAAAAGACTGAGGCAGGGTTAGGTTTAAACCCATTTCCCGTAGGTCAATGCACAACAGCAAGTCAAGGAGAAAGACTTAACCCCCTACGGACTTCGATTTTGTTCATGGTTATCTGATCGTATAACACATTGGTGTGACAGATAACTGTTGATGTTGAGACAAATGTGTTATAGTCAAAGATTACTAGTCATTTTTTAAATGTGCACAGATGGATGCATCAGTGATCCATTATGCCCATGCAGAAGCTAATGCACAAACTACTGGACAGAAGCCGGCCAGTTATCTGCATGGGGTCGAGGCTTGAGAGGTAGACTCGGGGACAAGAGGAAGGTGTGGAGGGAAAAAGTGGAGAGAAAAGAGGGCAAAAAGATGAGATTGAGAACTACCTGCTGAGGTGCTAATGCATCTTCCCTCTGTCAATCCCAATGGGGGAGCATTGGTGCTCAATACAATGAGCAGCTAACCTTGAACTTGACATAGACAGTCGCCCAAAAATTAGCAAGCTGGAACATGCAAGGCTGGAACAGGTTATTGTGCCTTTATCTTAGGTATTTCCAAGTTTTTAACTGCTGTTTGTATATATATGACTTGAGGAGTATAGAAAGCTTTAACCTGCATATACAAGTTTTTGCCAACCGTTTCTTTTTACAACTGTAACATAAGAGGAAATAAGAAAAGCTTTCAAAATAAGCTTTTATAGCCTTGCTGCTGTGACCAATCATTATTTTTTATTAAGGGCAGCAGGGACTTGATGGCCACATGTGACAGAGCAGATGCTGTAAAATGGAGCTTTGCAGAGTTTTTAAAGCAAACACAACATTTTTAGAGTTCACATTTTGAACTGCCTTCTGGCCTCTTATATTGGCTATTAGTGCCATTAGTGTGGGTAGCATTACTGAAACCACATTGTATGCACATTTCCTTGAGAATATAGATCCTTACTTGAACTCGGAAATTTCAAAAAGGCTGCCAATACTTCCAAAGCCAAGACAGAGGTTGAAAGCTCAAAAGATTAAAGCCAAGCAATTTTGCTGTAACATGTGCAGTCTTCCCATTGTCTTCTGAAAGTTTTATTCCAACTTGTTTTCTTGCAGCCTCAATTACAGTCTGAAAAGAGTGGAAATATTCTTGAAATGTTTGTCACTTTTGTCACTATCAGAGTAAGTACCACAAATTATTGTCATATTGTACATGCTACCCATCTGTAGCACAGATGCATCTCCCTGCAATAAAACATGAAAGTAATTAGACACTGAATCTGTATGTCCACAGAAGAATGTCTTCAAGGTGACCGGTTGGTATTTATATATGGTGCCTTCTTTGGTTAAAAATATAACAGCTTTTTGAGTTTCCAATGGCCTGTCATCAGTTAATTCATATTAAACTAAAAATCTCATGATTTCTGTCAACAGCCAGTTTCTTTGTTGAGCTCCATAATTATGTACGCTCAAAGGTATATGGACTGGAAATGCAGTCATAATAGTTATTTTCCCAATTGAAGAGGAAAAAAGTACCAAAATGAAAAAAGATGAACATAAAATAAGCTACAAGAATTTGGATCATGGTGAAGCAAGATTATTAGAAAAGATGCTAGAATGAAACAAAGGTAAGAATAATGAATGTTTTTCTAAAGCTATATTTTACTTTAAGGAAGATTGGCTTTGTAAGGACTCATTGAGCTCTGTCATTTTATCGTGGCAGAGGTGAGAAATGGGTCAGTTCAGACACTGAATTGTGAATGTTTGCTGTCGAGAAGGGAAAGGTCAAAATCTCACTCATGCCTCAACCTCTGTCAATTTCTGTTTCATACTCTGTACAAGCTACCCTGACTTGACTGCATTATTACTTCTCTCTCCAACTACAGCAATCACTTTATCTTTCACTATCGGTCTGTCGATCCCCCTATCTATATGAATGAACAGGTCGTTTTCATATGGCCTTCTTTCTATTTATTTATAGATACATGCATGAGTCTTGAAATATTCACAGCTTTGGACCAGTCTCATTTTGTGCACTGATTGTGTCCTTGATTTGGACGCATGTGTTTGTGTGCATGCATGACGTGCTGGTTAGCTCCAGACACAGGTTATTGAAATAGGCTGAGCTGAGCTGTAGTCAGTGGAGCAGAGTATTAACTGCTTAAAGCTAATGATGAAATATGTTTTAGTGCTGCCAGGTTTCATGTGCGTGTATGTAGACAGTACTTTATGATCTATACTGCCACCCGTTCTTGTGATGCTGTAAACACAATGCAGCTCAAGTGAGGCACACACACACGCACGTGTGCATCCTATTATCACCATTACCAGTAGCCATTACAACCCCAACCAGCTGTCCATTCAATCCTTGCAAGTGGCCTAAACCACTGCATTATTCAGCCAGTATTCCCAGAATGTCAATGTTCTCCTACTGTTAAGTATTCCTCAGCAGTCTTGCTAGTTGCCTTGGCACTTTGTGTGTTTTGCTGCTCCCACACCAGATAGTGCAGCTTGAGTTGCCATGGCAGCAAAGGCTGCTCCACAACCACAGGGTATATAATGTATAGGGAAAGGCAGGCAGACACATGTGTGAGTGTATTTTGACACATTTGGTTTTAAGTGTCAATTTTGCATAGAGTGCATATTTGATGCATAATGATCTATGAGAACACTATTATCTAAAAGCTGGTTTTCTCTCAAACAGGTGGCAACATTTTTCTTTCACTGCAGTAACCGATGCATGTTATTCTAGCTAGACTGTGCTGCTTATCGTAGAGGTATGTCAGAACAAATCAGTCAATGGAAGCCTCTGGCGTCCTCCTTCACTTTACATCCCTATTCTGAGGTTTTATATTGCAGTATTATTACAAGCCTGCTGTTTCTCCATCATCCCCTGATAAGTCCTTAGTGTACAAGGTTGGCTTAGGCCTTAGTTCCAGTTTCTTGCCTAAATTGGGGGAACTGGATGGTAGTTTGTATTTATACATGTTTGTGTACATATAAGTCAATGCTGTGTTGAAAAATGTAGGACATAAACCTCAATAAACTTTTTGTATTGAGTAAAGAAGCAGTGGCTTTGGATGTTGCATTGTTTTTTTTTCAGTAGTAAATATTAAGTAAGTAAATATTCTTTAATTATTTGGATTAGGGTAAAATGGAACCAACAGGGGGAGAATAAGGCACTGAAAAAATGTATGTATACCAAGGTGAGTACATTTTGTCCCTTAACCATTTTGGACTGATACAGATTTTGTAATTTCATACCTAACTTTATCAACTACCAAAAGAAGCTGTGCCAAAGAACATTTTATACTTGCTTTATTTCTTGGTTATTTAAAGTAATTATTTGCAATTTCCTCCATCTACTTAAAGAAAAAGTGGCTATGACTTGTATAAATAATGTCTACCTGAAGGAGATCACTCATAGTTAATCAGTTTTAGTAAGAAGTCATAATCAGTATTATTGACATAAGTCACTTGGCCCAAATACAAACAGGGTGTAGACTAAAATGTCAGAAAATAAGAAAAGTTTAATTTGTCACATTGACAGTTGAACATAAAACGACATGCAATGATAAAAAAAAAACAAAGATAAAAAAGAACATTTCCACAGACGATAAAAATATAAGTAAAACAAGAACAGTACAAATACCGTAGAATAGTAAAATTGTAATTATACAATTTAAATTTCTGTCTAGCAGTAGTCCAGTGTGATCTGTTTTCTGATTTGAGATAAGATTTCATATCACGAATAGACAGGGATGTAGAAGGGCCAAAATGTTCCCTGGTATTGTTGGATTGCTCTCCAGCTTTCTTGGTTGTTGGTCAAACTTTACAAGTGATGTTTGCAAATACAACTGGTCAGTATGTGTATATGCAGATGGCATTCTAGTATTTCTAACCAAGTTATTATTTTTGCACATGGTTTTCAGAATCCAACAGTTTCATAGCTCATACTAAGATTCTTATTTTCGAAATGGGAAGTGGTACAGGAGCAGGTGAAAAGCCATAGAGAGAAAAGCACAGTACTGAAAGGAGGAGAGGGTGTAGAGGGCAAAATTACCAAGCAAAAATAAAGTAACTAAGCTGCAGGGAGAAGAAAGTCAAAAAGGGTAAAGTGAAAAGGTGAAAGTGGTGAAATGGATTTTTATGTTCATTTCATTCACACGGGTCTGCTCCTACTGAGAGGCGAACCAGTATGAGGCAGTATATTGAGCTGTGAGTGATTCAAGTGGCTATTCACTACAATGTGTATGTGGATTTAAAAGGCTTGAGTCAGCCGAGATGTGAGTCAAAACGGCAAACCTTGGTCTGATCCTTGTGCGCCCTGGCAGTTTGAACTTCAGCTGACTCTTGTGTGTTGCTGCTTGCTCAGGGTTAAGATGAGGTTAGCTGCTGAGAAACATGAGTCAAGGTCTGGGGACATAAACAAATCAAAGAGATGCCACATAATATTATGCCTTGCTATGCATTGGTTAAGCACAGGCATTGTAAACCCCAATTCAGTAGATAGTTTGTCTAGATTGTCTTTGAAAAGCAGCAGCTCATCAAATTAGATACCCACATCTTGCTTCTTGTTGTAGACAACTATTGGGAAACTACAAGTTGAACAAGGAAGACTTGAACCTAAAGAAAACATTCCCATATTTTCTTTCTTCTGTGGCTCTCACCTTATAAATATGATCGTCTATAATCAGTAAGAAAAGTATACAGTATCAGTCTTGGGTTTCTTCAGGAAAACAGCTTCTTTAATGACCGGCATTTAATAAGTTTGTATTCAGTTATGTGTTCGCAGGTAGTCAGTCAACATTCTGACGAACATTGCATTTCAAGCATTTTTGATGGTCTGACAAATCAACAATCTTCTTGTTTTGTTAACAATATCAAGATAATAGGAAAACAAAATCATTTTATATAAATCAAAAATACACAATGAAATAATTTCTTTTTTATGTGAAGGATATTGATCAAGTATTGTCTTATTTTAGATTATTCTCTCTGGTGAAAGAAGCAGCATCCTCAGCAGTTAGTCCACTATTCTAAATACACCATTGAAAATCATCCTCATCTAAAGCCATTAAAAAACATTGTAATAGTTTCTGGAGCCAAAAATTGCCATTTCTATGACTGGGCATCATTTCTGAGTCAGCTTTTTTATTTTATTTTATCCAGGTTGTCTTTCAGTTCGTTAATTTTCCTGGACTGAAACTTTGTATGTTGGAATGATTTTATTTTCCTGAGCTCTACTGTAAGGAAATAAGGTTTTGAACAATTACCAAATTTCCATAAGGGTTTGTGTTGATTGTCGTTATTGGGTAAATTATAAGTGTATGTAACTACATCACATCAAAATTAAAAATAATCTTTAGTTGTTCTGTTTTATGCACTGGTATTTATTTTAGTGCCACATCATTGCCTAGTGGTAGTTAATTTGTAGACCTGCTAGAAAAAATCAATGTGTTGTCTAGCACGTAATCGCACAATATATTAATGTGTAGCTGAGATGGATGGCTGTAATCCTGCCAGCACAGACTGTAATTTTCCATCAATGCTGAGCAAAAGACAAATTTGTATAGCTATACACCAGATGAGTATTTAAACTGTACAAAGAATAGATAATAGAAGAATTACATTAGGCAACTCCTATTATTTATTTTTCTGGTTCATTAGCTGAAAAGCATTGTCGGTATTGATAAATTGCTTTCATTTTCTGTTTTCATCGCATTTTAAATATCTTGATTTATAATCACTTCTCTAAAAATCATTTGTGTAGCCAATTCAGTAATTCCTTTCCAATAGTTCATTATGCATTAAGCATATTTCCACAATACCACCTAATTTATTTGGTTTTATTGATGATAAAAAGCCCCCTCATACCTTTGTCTTACTTCAAATGTTTTTTTCTGTATGTCCTTGGTTCTTCACTAAGTGATTTATGGCTCCATTTCTGCAGCTCTAAAAGATGCACCACTGCAGGTGAGCCCTCTGCAGCCCTCCCCTTTCTCTCCACACTTCCTTCCCTGCACGCCTGCAACCAATCACTGCACACTGTTGGGCACTTGGGACATCCAGAGTCCCCATCCACCTTTTCATATTCCTGTACCTGTCCTCCTTCTTGCCATGTCTTCCTCTCTCTTTATTGGATAGTGTTTCTCACAACTGGGTCATTCTTTCCACTCCCTGCAGTAAATACCAGCAACCACTCAGGCTGGGCAAAGCTACACTTCATAGCTTAGCATAGCTGCAACAGAGACTTCTGAGCAAGTTTTTCCAAAGGAGTTGTTTTGTATTTATTGCTCTAGTCTGTTTTCTGTTCACCACACCTCATAAAGACCGTAGAACATGTGTGTGTGAGAATCATTTACACATTAGAGGTCCCTATGAATTTGCATACTCACAAGTGTTTTCTATGAGAGTTGTATTAGACACCACATGTAAGAAGTCACTTGTAACCATTAGCTTCTTCTCACATCACCTGCTTGTTTATTTGGGTTTATTTGCACATGCGTGTGTTTCTCAGCTTCTCCTTCCACTTGTCTCAATGACACACATTCACATGCAAATTCTCTAATGCCACTGCAGCAGAGTTGATGATTTGCAATTTTAGATTGCTGCACTATTAAGCAGATGCCTATGTAAACATCTTTATAAGGGTCCCTGGGTCTGCCTTTTTGACATTGAGGTGCAGAAGTGCACCTCAGGCACCAAAGCGACTTTATGCATTCAGGGTGTAGAGTAGCTGAAAGTGCCAGAAAAGATTGAGAGTCAATAAATGAGATGCAAGGAGGAACAGACACTGAAAGAAATGGTAAGAGAGATAAGATGGCAGAAGCACATAAACTGAAAAAGAAATTAACATATGTAATCTCGCACACCTATTCTCAGTCTTACCTTTTTTTCCTCTTACTTCCTCTACTTGGCCCTTTCTTTTTCCATCCTCAGCACAGACCTTAATAAGTGGATTTTTATCTCAGCTACACCATCCCTCCCAAAGGCTTATGGGTGTTTTTTCTTCTGTGCTGCATGGACAGAATTGTAATTGCCAGTCCACAGTCAAAAACAGACATTTTTAAAGGAATATAAAAGAAATAGTTTAAAAACATAGAAATCACAGTTATTCAACTGATTATTTTTAGAAAACGCTATTTTTTTACATTGGCAAACTAATTTACTTTGAGATTAGTAAGAATTACACTACAGTCAGTTCTTACTATCGGACATATACCTGTACACTGGAGAAGTTCATCTAGCAGAAGTTATTGATTCTTCATTAGAAAGGCTTTATAAACTACATGCCCTTTGTGTGGGTTTACCCTTTCTTCCTGACAGATTCCTAAGTTTTTTTTTAATTTCCAGCTTCACTTTTTACTCATGATTAGATTGTTACCCATTACATATATGACTCAGGTTTGTAAAATCACGTCTTATGTACGTTCCAACATAATATCTAACATATCTTCATTGAGGTTTTTTGCTCAAGAGTTAAAGTTTTACATGTTCTGGAAGTACAAATACGCTGACATGTCAATTTACACCACTGCCAGTGACATGTTTGCAATATATTAGCTACAGAATTAAACCGTTAATTTGCATTTCTGTCTTACTACATGTTTAACATCAATAGGGAGCAGTACAACGTATGTATTTGAACACAGCCCTTTTGTTATTTGATTACAAAGAAATGAACTTTTATTACCTTTTGTTTCTAATAGTTTTCTCTGGAGATGGCAATTAGCATGTCTACTAGTTTTCTGAACCTACTAGTTTTGTAAGTAGGGAAGCTGTTGTTCATTACTTAAGTTTTTAATTCTCTAAGTATTCTCCACTAAATTTCTCTCCAGTAATTTTTGCTCGAAGCAAGGTCATTAATAGTTTTTAGCTGTGCCTTACTTAGCTTTGTATTTGCCTTTATGAAAAGTTACAAACATTTCTTCTGAGATTCTCAAAAAGCAACCACCAATTCTATTTGTAAGCAACCATGTATATATTCAATAAGTCTGCAGTGAATCTTTTCACAAATTTCATTACAGAGCATCACTTAGTGGGCTCACAGACTCCTCTCCAATCTTACTCTTGATATATGTGTTATCAGATGAGTATGTATGTGGATTTTGTTAGATTATTGCAAGTACTATTTCTCCTGAAATATATCAACACAAATTGGAAATGATCCAGTTATGTTCTCTGGGGGGAGGGGTGGATGCAGTGTGAAGCCTGTGGAACAACATGTTCTTCTATTTGTCACAGCATTGTCTGTCAGGATGACTTCAACCAGCAACAAATCACTCAAAGCTACTGCAGAAGTCAAATATCTATAGAGTTAGGATAATTAACTTGCTCACTACTTAAGACACTGTAGTGTTCATTCCTCCTCCTCAATATAGGTGAATTAATTAGGAAGTATTAGGAAAATGTGTATCAAAACTATGATACACATTTTTTGTATTTGTAAAATATATTAATAGCAACACAGTTATACTGTGAGTTATAACAGAGTATAATGTAGTGATTAGTAAATATTTTGAACACAGTCTTAAATTAGCCATGAGTGCAGTTATGCAACACCAAATCCTAGAGCTGCGTATGTTGGTGTACAAGGGTGTGTAACTATGTCCTTGTGTCAACGGTATCTGCAAAAATCCTCGCAAAAACCAGCACTGTGGATATTTTTAGCCTTTTTTTGTTCCATGTCCCTGATTCCTGACATTAGAGCAACCTGGGAAATTTTACTTCAAGGACACTGATATGCACACAGCTCCAACATCAATTCTCATATTCTCTGTCTATATATTGTTAACTAAAACCCACGGCACCATTTCATTTACTACACTCTTCCCTGAAGAGCAAGAATTTGCTATATCTAATCAACAGCCCTTCTCTCATTAAAGTTGAGCTACTGCTACAGAGAACGAGAAAAAACCCTTAGTCACTGACTGTGTTGAATATCAATTAGAGAAAGCATTTGGGTATAAGCAATGAAATTGGGAAATGCACATGCATTTAATAGGTAATAAAAAAAAATTAAGAAAGAAGTGGCCTAATTAAGATAAACAGATGTTGAGAGAGAATCGTTTTATTCCATTTTTAAATCTCAGCCATCATTTAATCTTTATTTTTTTGTGAATTTGTCTGTCTGGCTAACAAAGCCATGAGAGATCCAAGCAGACACGTGGCTGTTCCATCTGGTTTGGCTCTCCAGATCTCTCCTCGTTAGACGATTATTGCCGTTTAGTCTCAGCTTCCTGCTCCTACAACTGGCAAACTAACAAAACCACTGTCCTCCTCTCCTTCTGCCATCACCATCATTGCTTTGCTGTTGCTCCCAGTAGCAGCTTAACTGTAAGCTAAAGTTCACACCAGTGAACTTTGCAACCTCACAGAAAGTGCTGCAATAGCACCATATACGTTTAGCTCCTCACTTGTGCAACTGAGAGATTGAACTTTGCTTGCACCCTCTTGTTGTTCTTTACAATAAATGCAATGAAAAAAAAATCTATTTCTAATATATATTTTAAAAGACTAAACAGCAAAATCAGCAGGCATCCTTGTTTGATTGGACTGTATTATTTGGACAAATGTGCTTTTAAAGAAAAATGCTGTTATGGCTCTATTTATTTTCACAAGTACCTTATGTTGTGATACAATGCCCTACAGTTTAGGCTGTAATTCCCAGCCAGCTTAGCACACTACAGATGTAACTGTGTGTTGGCAGACACCCTTTTTCACACGGCGTGGGCAACAGACTTGGCTGATGAAGACACATCAAGGGAGACACGTTCTGAAATAGAAATGTCAGCCGTGCTTACTTGCATGTAGATGGATGCAGGACAGCAGGCAGGTGGCAATAGATTCCAGGGTTAGAAAAAGAGTCACTTCTGTTGTTTTGCCTCACAGATCTGCCCACATTGATTGGCTGTTATTGCTGATTCTCGGCAAAGATTTCTGTTAGAATTTGAAATAGCTTGTTTTTAATTTAGATTGCAGTTGCTTCACTAACTTAATTGGACTCTGCCAGTTAAAAAGGTGCTGTTGATTCAGGTTCACAACAATTTCTGTTGATAATGTAGTTAATTATTTACGCAACAGTCAAATTAGAGGGAGCAGTGAAGGAATCCTAGTCTCCAGTTGTGTTTTTCTTGTTCTCAGTGATGGTCCCTTTTGTCATGTGGTTTACTTCTAGGAGTTTTAAAGAAGCGTTCAGGCCATGAGACAAGGCACTGCATAATATTAGGTTCAAAAAATAAGAGAAGAGATGAGATTGCTGCAGCATGTTGGGGCTCGGGGGTTATGGCCTATACACACTAACGTGATAGTTTTGCAAAATGGAGGGTTTCTGCTTCATTAACTCCTATCTGATAACAGATTTTTTTTTTTAAATAAATAAATTCTCAAAGTGCTTCCTTGCACATGACCACTATTACTTTTTAAAATAGAATACATAACGGTGGATCCAACATAGTTGGCTTTTTTGCCGACTGAAAAATATGAAGATTACAGTTTCACATGACTTATGTTTCTTCAGTTCTTAAGTGGTTCTCAAGCCGATAAAAGCCTTGAAAATGTTTATTTGCTGTGAGTTTTTTTTGTTTTTTTTACAAGTAGAACAGTTTCATAAAGCTGTATTTTTAATGCACGTGGACTTTCTACAGCATTAACAAGATCAGATTTGATAAAATTAAATATTTTAATTGAGAACTAAAGGGATCAAACACAACCTAGAACTAATAAAAACCCAGGATATAGCCCTGTAAAGTCAATTCAAAACTGATAACCTTTCTATTACTATGTCAGTTAAGCTTATAGCTCCCATATTTATATTTATACACAATATCTATATCTCTTTGCTATAACCCCTTATAGTCCACACATACATAGTCTTGTACATCTGTAAATAAATATTTATATCTCGTAGAGCACTTCTGGATAGATGCAAACTACATCTTGTTGCTTGTACTTGTGACAATGCAATGACAATAAAGTTGAATTCTATTCTATTCTATTCTTTGCTTTTCACATTCCTTTGCTACTTCACGTTTCTATACTTTGAACTTTTTTAAAAGGAGACTTCCAGCTAGATTTACTCAAGAGTCCTCAGTCGGAAATAGTTAACATCACCATCTTTTTTCCTGGTTAAGCAAATGATAACTTACTCCTGCTACATAAACACTGGGATGTGTTTGCCTGCATGCACTTACCACACTCAAACACTTAACTTTCTCATACTAAATGGCCACTAATTCTCTGTATCAAGGGATTATGCATAATTGATTTATGGATGAAGAGTGAATTTACTCATCAGTTGAGAGAATAAGGCCTTTTCTCCTTAGAATGATGTGCCAAACTATATTCTTCTATATTCTCCTCTATGGGAGGATGTTTACTATATCCTATAAGTACAATTTTCTAATTCCCTCTATGTATGTGCAGAGCAATGATGAATGGCATAATCAGCAAACTGGCACCACTAGTGACTGCTTCACGTAGTAATTTCAGACATATGTTTTTGTAGGAAATGTTTTGTTTTGCTTCTCATTGAAATAAACTGCTGTTTCTTCATTATCAATAAAAACATTTAAACCCTTTGCATGCAGAATCAGATATTTGCCGCTGTTATATTAGCCATCCTCAAACAGATGTTACACATTTTGGTTCCTCTTGGACCAACTGCTTCAATACCTTTCCATGCGTTTCCCACTTATCCTCCTTTGACCACAAGTTAACTTTGGACTTACATTCTAGGACCACAGTTCAGGTCTTGCTTCTTCCTTAAATCACTAACCCAGTCAGTTTGTGATCAGTTTGACCCCTGTCATAATTCTTTGGAGCTTTATTTATGTCAACAACATACTACTTATTTACTCTGTATGTCCAAAGGTTTTGCATACCCTTTTAACTTTGCCACATTTTGTCACCATATAAGCACAATCTTTAATGTATTTGATAGTGTGAATTGTTTTTCACTTGTTAGTTTATTGGACTTGTATGCTTTATACATACATTTGTTGTTTAACTAAGGGGTTTTTAGTAGAGTTCTGTGTGTGATAGTTGTGTGAAATTTCCCTCGTACTCTCAAACCGCAATCAGCTTTTTTGTCTCGCCCTCATCTCGGTTGCGTATTTTCTCTTGTAGCTCAGTGTGTATTGTCAACAGAAACGTGAGCCAGCTCTGAACAGCAACTCATCAAAGGGGATTCATAGTGCTACTGCAGTAAAAAAATAATCTGTCTACATTACAACTGCAAACAGAGTATCTGTTTCACAGCAGCTTGATGGTTTCCCAGACCCCTTGTTAATAAATGTCTGATTTCTGCAAGAGTTTTCTCTGCAGTAATAACAAATTTGGACTGCTGATATTGTCTTTCTCTGTTGCTAGGCAACTGTGTGCTACTATTATGGGATTTAGTGAGAACTGTAAAGGGACATGCCTGCAAGTGATTTGGTTATGACATACGTATTTGCAAAGTTATATGGAATGGATAATATGTAGCCATTTTGCAAATGTGGAGATTTGTTGGAAATAAATAAATCTAAGTCACTTACTGCTAATTTTAGTGAAAGAATTTATTTGGACACATATTGCACTGAATCCTTCCCATGCACATGCAGAAACAAGTATGAACTCCCCCTTTACCTACCAATACTAGTCGGTTTATTGCTTCATCCTTCTTACTTAGTTGTTTCTCAGGTGAACCTTTAAGCTTGAAAGGCCATCCATTAAAAAGTAACACCAAGTTTTTCTAATGAGCAGTGCAGCACATAATTTCACCAATGAGCTCTCTTTAGGACTGGAAGAGGGAATGATTGATGGCAGTGAGTGGCAAATTTGCATGCCAATGGGACAGTGAATAGGCACTGATGGGGAGATGGGGTAATTTTGTTTTTCTTTTTCCTGCTGTGGGGTAAAATGACTTGGTGCAAGATTTTCCTTTTGCCACTACATTTTCATATTCTAAATCAATTACAGGACCAGGAGCATTGCACATTTAATATAATGAGAACTGTAATGGTTATGGTATTTTGTGATTAAAGTTTTTCTTAGTAAGTGTAATCACTTTAATCACATGTGCTGCCCTGAAAGATCTATTTGAACTTCAGTCTGAGAAATTCAAACCTACAAAACATTAGCTACAAGAGTGTGACCTAAAGCTAGAGATTTGTGTTATTGCACAAGTGTAAAGTAGATCCATTGAAAGCAGTGAAGCATAAATCACATGTTGTGAAAATGACTTATAGCCTATGTCATGGATATTTTTATGGATGCGTTTGAACAAGCTGGAGCTTGCGTTTGGTCATAAAGTGAGGGAAGTTTTCACAGAAAGGTTTTACTGGAAATGAATGCCTGTAAAGACAATGGAAAAGCTTGTGTGAAAGAGTGTTTTTATATCCATGTGTGTATGTGCATGTTGTCACGGCTTCTGTCCAGTTGATAAATGAGCATAGAGACTGAGAGAAGATGTCTATAAAAGATCCCAACTATACATACCATTTTTTACCATCCTTTTTTTTAATCTCTATTCATTTTCTCTAGGTAAAATCTCTGTTTTCTATTTTTCTCTCCCTGGTATGCTGCAATTCCTTGTTGCAATTTTTTTTTGCATGTCTACTATCTTTTTGGTGGTAAACAAATGTGTGACTATGATTTGTCTCTGTTAGGAATAACTAAAAAGATAATTATATAACAATTAAATGTAGAGAGCCCAGAGTTTCTATAATCAGTCAACTGTGAGATCTAAAGGACGCAGGTTGAATTGAAGTCGAACTGTTGAAACCCTTCCCGCTGCAGTCTGTCATGGAGTTTAGACCTGTGTGCAGTTTACAACAAAATAGTAAAGTTATTTAGAGGAGGAAATAATGGTTGGCGAGCTGCAAAATCTGATTTCTTTTCCATGTTATCAGAAAAAAAAGAACAAAAGGCGTCATGGAACATGTACACATTGCATCAGACCAAAGCAGAGTACGAGCAGATTGAGATGCTGAGGAGGCACATTCTGTTGGACCAAAACACTGGACAGTTGCTGCTCAAAAATATCCATCCTGCTTTCTGTCCAAAAAAATGGTTTCTGCAAGTTAGATGGGGCTGTTTTCTGCAAAACAAACACACCCATGAAAATCTAACCATTCGCACAATAGTTTTGCATGTAGAGGGGGTCGAAACGTTTGCCAAAGGGTCACAAAAAGGTCCACACCACATGAGGCCAAGGACATAATTATGCAATTTTGCTCATATGACTGTGACAAAGAGAACTGATTTCATTTTAGCAGTTGGACCTAACTATACAGAACTCTTAAGGGTGATTCTATATTAAGCACACTATTTGCCCTAACACCAGTACCGGTGATCTGCTTCACATGGATGGATGGATGATGAATGAATGAATGAATGAATGAATGAATGAATGAAACATTCTTAATAATAATATAAATAAATAATTATAATAAAAAATAATAAATTGTAGAAAATATAAGATCCTAAGTAAACCTAAAATGTGCTTTTCTAAAATAAAATGAAATCAAGTTCTTCTGGAAGAGCTGACAAAATGAAGCCCAGGATAAATTAATTTTTGTGTTAAGACTGCAATTTAACTGCTGAAATACGCAGTCTTTTTGCTGTACTGGTTCTTTCTTCTGAATTTCTTCTCCATTCTATCTCTCCTTTCTGTTGCATCTAGATGTTTACCACAGTAATAGTGAAATATGTGTCCCCTAAAATCAGTGCAAAAAATAAAGGAGCAGCTTACAGACAACTAAGCAGTTTAATATTAGATAATCAAAGATCTTAATAAAACAGTGAGAATGATATTATAAGAAGTACCTCTATTACCTATTGTTTTATCCACTTTGCAACCTAATATATATAATATATATATTTTTTCTGTCTTTGATGTTGGCTTTGATGATTGTAGATCCCCCCTTCCCATATTCAGCCATCAGAACTCAGCCAGCAAACCAAATATGTGCTGTACATACAGATCCTAAATGTCTCCCAGTTCTCAGCCTTTGTGTCATGGCGTCTTGCCCCAGTTTGTGCCAACCGCCCCACACTGTGCCAACTAAAACCTCCCTCTGTACAGACTAACTCACATGAAGCAAGCATCTACATCCCCCTCAAACCAGCTGAGATGAAAAGCCAGTGGATCACAACGGTTAAACTTTGATCAATCTGGCAACAAGTGTAAATAGGTTCTTTAATAGGGATTTATCAGGAGGCTGCTTTCTCTGATTAGACATTTGCAAACATGCGCACATCCTTCCTTTTTAAAAGCTATTTTTGCCGCAACATCCAGATGTCGAACCAATGGGACTTTTAACTGGGATGCAATCTAAAAAGCTTAATTTGCCTAGAGTGGATACAGAGATCTGACAGCAAGAGCAAAAGCAGGGTCGCATAAAGAGGATTACTGTAAAGAAAAAGAGAGCTGAAAGACGGGCCTTTTGTCTAAGCAGGGGAAAAGTAACAAATATATTACAAATTTTGCATTCAGTCACAGATAACAAAAAATGAAATGATTTGGTGAAGAGATTGAGGGAGAAAAGATTCATAGTTAGCTTCATATATTTTTCCCAGAATGAAGTCATGGCTGCTTGTGGCTGTCTCAGTTCTGTTGTATCCTGTCATATCATGCCACTGCTCAGATTACAGCCCTTTTGTGATGTTAGATTTCATTCTAAATGAGTCTCAGTCCAATTCTAATCCACAAATTAGTGTGCCTTTCTCTCCCTAAACTCCTTAGATTTCTATTGCCAAAACCTGATTACATCGCTTTTATAAGCCACAAAACCCAGTGGTGCTGTGGCTTTCCAGTTGCAAGCCTCTTATCTGTCTGACGGACTAATGAGTTTGAAGCTGACCACCAATAAAGGCAAGATGAAGTGAAATATCTGACCATATATCAGTCCATGGTTGTTGCTGCTTTAAAAAAATAACGTGGTGATTAGGAAATTAAAGATTCAAAAAAATTCCTTGCAGGAGCGAGGATTAAGTTTAGAAAAATCTAATTTGTTAAGCAATGCTTCCCTTTTTGCTACCACAGATAAGTATGACGCCGTCAACCAACTTTTGAATCTTTCATAATTTAGTTTGAGAGCCCATAAGCGTCTGGATCGTGCATCAATATTGCTGCTATGTTGTGATTTATTATTGTTAAAACATACAATGTAAGCTGTGCAAAACATCTCTGTTCCAGTGGTTTTAGGATAAGCTGTGTGATCTGAGGTGATTTGTTGTGGCATTAGCAGCACAATTCTGTTGTGCTTCACAATAGATGGTAAGTAAATGAGATCAATAAAACCAATCCAAATATTGTGATGGTAGTTATCACAATATTTGGACAGGTGGTTAAATTTGTGTACATTAAACAGGTTTAAAATCTAGTCTTTTAAATGATGAAGGATTTTTAAAATTACTGATCACAATTACTAGTACTATTTATACACTTATATGAAAACATTAAAATTAGTTAAACATAAACTTCAATGACAACTTTATTAGCTAAATTCCCATTCAAGGGAAGCTTTCCTCTCAAAAAGTGGCAGACGGATCATTTTCTTAAAGCAGTGAGATATTTCCTCTTCTTTGTCTATGTATTAGTTTTCCAGCACTAGCTAGAGATCTTCTGGCCATAGCAGAGCAGATATGAATGATTCCTCTTTAATGAAATTATCCTCATTCATTGGGTTTGGTTTCCCTTCTGTTAAGCTCAGTTATAATGGACATGTGTTTATCTAGCCAAGGTCATGCAGTATCAGTCTATTGTTAAGCTCCTCGAAATGGTCCTGACCTCAACCCTCACCTTAACCATTCAGACTTGACCCCTGACCTCTGACTTTGTGGTTGTTGCAACACCATTGTTGTAGCAATGAGCATGGCAGAAAGTGAACTGCAGCTGCCGTGGCCGCTTCTTTTAATTGGCTGTTTTGGCTGCTCTATGTTTTTTGAATCTCTTTGATTTTCTTCCTCAGACTTTGGCTCACAGTTTTTATAAAATTAAATGAGCTTTGCAGTTGGCATTTGTTTTTTGGAAAGCTGCACCCTTCCCACCATGTTCAATTATTTATTCTGAACTCCTCACTCCCTACAGCTGTGGAAGCTAGAACACACACACATACACGGATTCCGGCATGCAGCTCTGTAAATACATGTGCCATGTGCTGGCAAGGATATTTCTGGGGCTTTGTTTTGGGAGGGAAATCTGGCAGTTTTAGGATAGACGGTGCAATACACAAGTGAAAGACTATTATTGGAGATGAAGGGAAAGGGACTTCTGCTTTCCTCCCTCTGCCTGTATTTTTTTTAGCAGTTATGACATAATATTCTACACTTAAAACCTGTTCTCAGATCAAAAATACCTTCTTTTAATTTTTTTAAGACTCCAGTGGTGCCTCATTTTTATTTTCCTCCACAGTGCCATCAAAGAGATCACCAAACTTTTCATCTTCCTTCATTCCCCATTGGTGTATCCACCTTTTTATGTCTAAGCCAGCCTCATTTTTCATTCATTTTGTTTGGTCCTCTTCAACATCCTTCATTTTCCATTTCTTTGCAGGTTATTTGGTGTTCAACCCTGTGCGACATTTTATGCGATTCATCCTCATATGTTCTCTCTTTTGGTTATTTCACTTCTTTGGCATGGGTTGCTAACTTTATCTACCTTCTAATTTAGGGTGACATGGGATTTCAGGGCCAATCACTGTGCAACGGTAAAAAATTAGGCTTTGGTTCAAACAATGTGTTTCCTAAGAGACTTAACCTTTGATCCAAAAAACAGTAAATCGTTATGCTTTGTGTGACATAACCTTGACCAAAGCTTCTGAATTTGCTCCTTCCAAACAACACACTGCCATGTGTGCCTTTTTTAAGCAGTCAGTACACGAAATACTCAGGCAGAGGTGTTTTGTCACCATGGAGGTGGATGGCAATAAAAAGAAAAGCATGTGTAAGGACCGGAGATGAGTCACTGAGACATAAGGACTGCAGTTAGAGAGAGGAGTGGAAATTAGACCAAATGTAAAATGAAAGTAAATTATAAGAATAAAGAAACACAAACTGCCAGCAAAAGCTCACAAGGAAGGCATGACGAGAAAAGATGGCTTAAAGGGTGTTTAACAGACAGAGGGCTCCTGATGTGAGTCATCCAGGCTGTGAGTGATGGGTCACCATGGACACGGCAGTTGACCCTGCACTGATGCCCAGCCTATTGATCCTATTAAAACAAAACCGCTGTTTCTTTTAGTCTTCCTTTATGGTTGCTTTCCTGTCCAACTGTATTAATCATGATTAGATCACTGCTCTGAATATATCTCTGCCGTTCTCTTTTGTATGTGCCATCTGCTTGTAAGCATCAATTCTGGCCTTGCTGCCTGGCTCGATGCCTTGGTATTTTATTTCCTGCGTTATTCTTTAATGGTTTGCTGTTTGTGCTTTATAGTTTCAGCACCACAAATGAGTGGTTAAATTCATTGTTGGGACATAATGTCTTGATGTAATTTAATACATTTGCTAGGAAAAAACAACATCCAAAGTCCTGGATTTTTATGTAGGCTACAAAGGCCTTGTAGTCTAATAGAAAGTACTAGAAAATTATAAAAATATTTAACACCCTAAAACCAATAATTTGAGTGAATATAAGGATACAGTTTATTTTCTCTTCTCCCTCCCTTTTAACTGCATTAGCTTTCTGTACCTTTACAACTAAACCGAAGAGTAATTTTCCTGTCAGTCTTACAGGTATAGTACTTCCAAACAACACCAGTGTTTCACATGTCGGCTAAAGAGGGAAAAAAAAATTCTCTGAATTAGTCGCCATGTCAGCAGAGCTTAGCATGTCTTATTGAAATGGGATTAAATAAACTACCATACTTTTTGATAATAGGCATTTTTGGCTACCTGTTTATGGTTTTTGGATATTCTCGCTTATAAAGGCAGATAAAGCTAAAATTCAGTCAATTCTGTTCACAAGCCAACTTCTTATTGTATGTGAACATTTTGTACAATTTATTCTTTAAGTGTTTGTATTATATAACTGACCGGTTTGTGCACACTTGTGCCTTTTGTACTAGTGATTACTAGCAAATCAACATGATTGAGGTCTGATGATCCTCTTTTGAAATTAAACTAAACAATTAAAATGTTTATAGTAAAACATACTTATGCAATAATTGTTCTAAGAGATGAAACATAACTTGGTGTTTATTCTGTTTGTGTTGTGGTCGTACTCCTGTTTACTGGTTTATGGGTATTTTGTGGGTCATGAGCTTTGCTTAGGTTCTACTACTGAAGATTCCTGACCGTATTGGACATCAGGTTTAGATATAAGCACTGGAACACATACTTTTAGATATCCCAAGAAAACTATGATATCCAGAACATATCCAACAATAACAACATGTTGTTTAGCAAATATATTCCTTAGTCAGAATTATTGACTTGTCTTATTTTTTTATGCAAGTCTTTTCTGTATTAAAAGCACACATCAAATTTGCAAAGATTTTCTTGCCATTTGTGCTTACCTCAGAGGCCGTTTGTAAATTATGTAAAGGTTATCATCATATTAATATGAATTTAAATATCTGTGTGAAGAAGTGCTGTCCAATTACTCCCTAGTGTGATGTGTAATGAGCCCCATTTTCTGTGAATGCAAAAGGTTATCAGGCACATGCGATGGATTATTCTCACTCCCGCTATTACACATACACACAAACTTCCTCATTTAAAGCTATTTCAGTTATTTCTGTGGAAAGTATCCTCAGTGGCAAAGGTTTACCATTCGGTGCTGAGAGTTGATTAGAGGTTGATTTAATGCTCTCCAAACAATGAGCTGTTGTTTATTTCCAATTAGTGTGATGGATGCAGACCATTACAAACACAACAGCCACCTCCTGCCTTTCCCCCACTGTCCCTCATATCCTTTTCTCTTAAGGACTTTTTTTGTTGGATGGCACTTGCATAGTAACAACACACTTTGATGGGGGTGTTGCCATGGGAGAAGGTTTTAAGCTGAAGTTTGTGTTCACCAATATACCTTAATTGGATGTTTACTTCTTTGAAGATTGAACTTGGTTCTTCTTCTAACCTTGTCTTATTCATTAACTAATGATCTTTGGATAGCCTAAAAGTTATTTTATAGATTAGTGCAATTAGGGTGTTTTATAAAAGACATATAGATTTGATCTAATTGGATAGAAGAATCCCAAAATATCTTGCATGTCTTGAAAAAGTATCTAAACTTCTTGAACCTTTTGACAAAATTTGTCATGTCGCTTTTACAAACTTGTTCTCTATACAGTCTATACAATACTTTGTTTTATCCAATAATTTAGAACAAAGAATGGCAACACCTTGGAGATGTCTCATTGTTTCCAAGGTGTTGTTTTGGATAATGCAGATATTTATTGGAGCAGCATCATTTTATCTATGAAATAGAAAGTCCAACAAACATTCCATCATTTTAAACTGAGAAGCTCTCCAAGCCTTATGTACATGCAATTTTATGCATTTTTGATCTGCAACTTCAACAAGCTCTTTTCCTCTCCATTCTGGCTTCAAATAAATTTAGATGATTTCCCGTGTCATTAAATGCTGAATCTGACTTGCAAATGGTCTGCTTGTGCCATGTATAAAGATGAAACGAATGCATAGTTGACACATACACACACACACACCCCGCACACCCTCACCCATATATCCAGACATACAACAGCAGACAGAAAGCACTTGGCTCATGTTTAATTAAGCGATTTGGGAGACAGTAATAGGACCAATACAGCAAAATCACGACACGCATTTTTTTTCTGAGAACTTCTTTTTTCTCTGCTCAATTTCCTGCGACCCATAGGGGGCAGCACATATTGGTGGCCCCTTTTGTCCAAAGTCAGCACGACCAAGATAAACATCCTCTTGGATTATTTCTTTCATTCTTTATCTCACTTTCTTCTTCTCCTTTTTCTTTACCCTCTCACCCCCCTTTTCATCTTCTTTTACACTCATTCCTTCTTGATTCTGTCTCTTTCTTCCATCTCAGCGATGAAAGCCTCCCCATGACTCCTTTCACTCCTCTTGAAGCAGCTCAAATGAGGTAGCTTATCTGATGCCCCCCCTCCATTTTCAAACAGATAGACAGAATGCACACAAATAAACACGTACACACATGCAAATCAACACAGCTGTTTATCTGTACCTTTCTTGCACACGTACATATGCACCTTATAAGGATATGCAAGTTTGGATAATAAGGAGAACACCCTTGCAGACATGCGTACGGCATGCCTTGGAGGCATGGCATCCCCAGTGGGATATGTGGAGCCTTGGCATTGTGGTAGAAGGTGCCTGGCGTCTGGTCCCCAGGGGTGGTGGCTTCACTCTGATGTTGGGTTATTGGACTCTGCGGAGCAATGTCTTTTGGTCTGCTCTGTGGGGGGGGCATAAGAGAGGGCACGCATATGATGGCTTTTATTAAACGGTAATCCCACCAGCTGTTGTTCACCCATACATTTCCCCTTCCCCCAATTCTCCTTTTGCGTTCTTCAGTTTTTCCTTCTTACCCTTAGAGACTTCCTTTGAAATGTTCCCATTAACATTACTTTCATATTTACATTATCAGATTTGTTTACTGCTGTCGGGAACATGTTTTGGAGCTTCAAAAATATCTGTGAAGCTGTTATTTTTTAGCGTAGACGTTTAATCTTAATTGGTAATTTTAAATCTGTATGATTCAACTTCAGATTTCCTCTTGTGAGCCTACTGGAGTCTATAATCTCTGCAAAGACCTGTCTAGAGTTGTCACATTTTTAAAATAAATGTTGTGATCCTTTTAATGGCGGACAGACTGTTGGTTTTGATGACAGATGTGACTGAACTGGGTCTGATTCCTAGGTCAGCGAGGATTAAATGGATTGAATGCTTCACTGGAGCTTAGGCGTCACTCACAGCTCACTTTAAAGGTGCATCACATTTCATTGCCTGCTGGGCATGATGCACCCCACAGTTTTGATAACTTCCTTGCGTCTTTTAACATTTATTTCCTTATTTACTCCAAAATATTTGTGTCAAATTGAATTGAACTACTCCTTTTGCTCTTTCAAGCAGGAGTGGTTAGTCAGTAGTTTGTCCAAGGTTCTTGTAATAGCAGTCACAGCTTTGATTCCCTGGTAAGTCGGTACACACTTTAAATTCTTGGACACCGTATTCATTTGATTCTTTCTGGCAACTCCTATCAAGTTTTTGGATGGGGCGAATCTTGGATCAGACATCTTCAGGGCTCTGCACAGATGGTATCTGGGCTTTAATCTGAGATTTTGCGAGGTCACTCAAGGACCGTCATATTTCTTTTCAGCCAAAGTGGTTCCTGTGCTGAATCACAGCTTTGTACCAGAACTGGAAAGGTTTCTAGCCATAAAAGGGGTTGTCTTTATATATCCAGAGCGAGATCATAGTAATGTTGTTACCTGTTTTTAAATGTCTTGTTCTTCAAAATACAAGCACTGGATTTATTCAAAACATTGAATAATATTGACTTGTTTCTACTATTTTTCCATGAACAAAAATTAATATTTATACTTTTTATTGGGTATTGATTATAACGATATAGTATTCATTTTCAAGATTATTCATAGCAGTCTTTTCTTTCGTTAAATTGGATGGTTCACTGAATAGTCTTGAGACATTTGAGACTTCATAATAATGACCTGTGAACTTTGACTTTCCAACTTTATAATGGCTAATAAAGGACGATTTACAACAGCAACCAGCTGTCAGGTTAGACTCTTTTTTTAAAAATTATGACAAAAGAGTGTGCATTTTTGTCACAATAACAATTCTACTCGACAGAAGACTTACTGGAAGAGTACTCAACATTTTGGATGAGTTATCAGATTTGCTGATTTCGAATGTCATCTTTTTTTCAAAAAATATATATGCATGAACATTCAAAACTGTATTTATAATTTATACTGTATCTCTTTTCTGTGATCTGTGCCTTAGGACATCTTCATTGTGCCACTGGCAGTCTTCGACATTTTTCAGTGAAAATCTTTTTAGATTCAGTAAATTTAGAGAATGGAAAAAAAGGCAAAAGAAAATGACACCAAACTTTCAACAATGACTCCATGTAACAATGTTTCCTGTGTTCGGATAATGCGCCATGCCCTCGGGGTTGCCATTATTCAATGGAGATGTCTGTCTGTGCTTTACATGGGCCAACAGAGCCTTTAATGTACCGTCAGATTTAATGAGTCAGAGTGCAAAGGATAAAAGTGCAGCTGTGCACAGGCACCTGCACTCACACACGACCCCTGTACCTGCAGCTGGCTACTGATGGAGCTGCTCTCTACCCAGGAGACCTACTCAATGATGGGACACGTGTGTGTCTCTCTCTCTAATTAGCCCAACCCCTCCAAACGCCAGCTTGCTACCCTTTGCTCATTTCCTGCTCCATAACAAGGATGAAGATACTGTAGTTTCATCTGTCTTCATAAATCAAACTACCCTTCTTATATCACCATGTAAGGCTGCCTCCTCCCTTTTTTCCCCTTGTCTGTCACCCAGGATGTGCTGTCCCATCTCGGCTCTCTCCCCCAGGCCCTTGCGCTGTGGAGGAAGGGCCCAGGCTTTGTCTTCCTGTCTAGACCCTGACATTAACCACAAGGGTAGAGAACTTAATGATGGGTTCAGCAAATGTGCTTACTGGCTCTAACCCATATGGGTGTGAATGCATATGCTAACACAGGTCCTCACTCACCCGTTATTGTTTCTGCTCTTTCATTTTTCTGTCTCCTTTTATTTTTGTGACAGGAATGACATGAGTGCAGTCTGTTCACCATATCATTATCAAGTCCCCCACTGTACCTATACACATGAGCAGATAATTAAAGATTATTTTAAGTTAATTGTCATGCTGTTAAGTACAATATTAAATTCAGTAAAGTACGTTATGTTCTCTTCAGCTGTCTAAATAATCCAGAAAAGTAGTTATTCAAGTTGTAAGGATTGTTTGTTGTTAAAACCCTTGTCATCGTTTGTTTTTCCTGACTAAACAGAATGCATTCTAAAATTATGGGGGGGAAAATTATTGAAATAGAAATGGAAAAATATCATTTGTTTGCCATTCTTATTGTTCTATATTAAGCATTACATTTGAACTCCATTCCCAGCTGGAACTGTTAGATTTTTTATAATTTCATTATCTAAGGTAAACACGGGAACTTGAGGAAGATTATGAAAAAAGAAAAACATTCTACATTTCTTTGTGGGCTAAATGCAACATAACAAGCTTGCACGGTCTCATTAAAACTATATTGACACAATGTTTCTTATGCATGAATCTTATAATACTTGAAAATTAATGACTGAATAACTTTAACAAGGACTCTGAGGAAGATTTACACACCAGACTATGTAGAGAGAGGTTCACCTCAATTCCACCTGCAGCGGAGTCAGATTTTGCACTATTTTTATAAACTTGGCTTGTTTTGGAAAAAAAACTTGTTATAAATCAAGCATGCTAAGGAGACACTGTCCCATTCTTTTATCTGTTGATATTGCACAGCTAGCCGAAGTGCAAGGACAGCAGTTATATGTAGAGAAAATTAGACTTTTTGTGTAAAAGTAATTTAAATGTCTTCTAAAAGTTGTTTTACAAGAACAGTTTGCAGTCTTAACACATTTAAGACTTTTAAGTGTATTTTATTTAATCTTTGCTTTAGTCTCTTCTGCTTTCTATTTACTATTTGTGACCTCATTCTTTATGTGAATATTTTTTTTTTTTTAGTTTGCAGTAAAATTATCTTGAGCATTGACCAGCTGATTCATAAACATGCCTGATTTTCACTCCTGGCTTCTGCTTTCAGCTGGTCTTCTAATGAGGTCATAGATAGTTGAAGAACACACATAATTCTCTGTCTTGTGTGCTCACGCGGTTTTATTGGGCCCTGCCTGCATGTCTGTCTTCTACCTAATGAGCAATGTTGGACAACCAATGCAATAATCATATCTCTGGTTCTGTATGTGCTTGAAGCTGTCAGCCAATCAATTCTTGTGTAAACCGTCCAACTAATTACAAGCACAGTCATGGTGAAGGAAAATTATTCTTGGAACTTTATGATTTTGTTGTTATAATAAGGTTATTGAATCCAAAAATGAATTTGGGAGGCTGGGATGCCTCCTCTAGTTTTATATTCTGCAGTCTGATTAAAAAGTAATTTCCTTAAAATCGAGGAATTCTGTTAAAAGTGGGAATTTTTGGAACAGAGCATGTATGTTTTGGTTGGATTTTATTTGGCGGAATTTCACTCTGTATTGTGAAACAAGCTGAGATATTTTGCTGTTGTTTTTTTTGTCTGAAGGTGTCTAGAAGGAAACCAGGCTATGAAGTTGTCTTTACTGTTCTGTTAATATTACTTGTAATATCTATGGGATTTTATTTAGTTCCCTACTTTACTTGCACAAGCTACATTGTGTTAACTCAAGCGCAAAAAATCCCTAAAAGATTATTTCAATAAAGAACAAGGCTTCTGATGCTTTATCAAATCCCCTTTTCTTTTTTCATTCCCTCAATTTATATAGACTGCTTTTTCTGAATTCTTTGTTAGACATGCAAAAATATTCTGAAAACAATCTATTCACATAGATGAGTGGAATACAGCTTCCAAAAAAGAACATGTTTAATATGAGAGTAAAGAAACTTTTTGTTAAGCTAAATTTTCTTCAGATATGAAGTTAGAATCAATAAATCCATTCTAGGTGTCATCAGCATATGGTTTACATCATTAATATGATTGTGTCTCACTTAACTTACTCACCAATGATGATGTTCAGGATTCTGACAGCGGTTGATATTTTGTCCCCAAAGGAGTTTCTGCAGTCTTCTCTGTTCTCAGTTAGCGTTGCCTTTAACGTTGCCATGCTGTTCTAAAACCATGTCACCTGAACATGTTACTTTATCGGGACTTTTATATTTATCTATGAAGGGCTTTCTGACTTTATGCAAGCGGCTTTAAAAAAATTCTCAGTTATGTACATCTCTCTTCTCCTGAAGGTCTTTGCATTGTGGGGTGGTGAAATGACTCATTAAGAATGAATTTATATTCTGGCGGTTCCATGTAATTTCACAGACAAATCTAACTGAAAGAGTTGTTTGCAGTTAATAAACTACACACTTTGACTGCAATAACATGCAGATCTTTCAGCTTTTTGGATGATGCCAAAGAAATCCAAATGTAGAAAATGGAGTTGCAGAAGATGATTTGTTTTATGTGGTACAGCTTAAGCCTTGGAATCTGCTTTCAGTAGTTCACAGCATCTGTTGTTGTGACATTAATTCATAGTGAATTGGTCATTGCAGTATGCACTGATTTTATTCATTTAATTAGCTGCTTAATGATGACTACTGGATGTTAGTCACAGCTAAGTTGACCTTTTCACCACTAGCTCTCTGTATCTCGAAGCTGTTATGCTCACAAAATCAAAAATTGCAAAATGTTGTCTGTTACTTTCTCAGGCTAAAGTTTTGCTAAAGAACATTTTATTCCAGTTTTAAAAATATCACCAGACAATGTAATAATTCTGGCCATATTAAATGGAACAAAACCTATAATATAATGCCTTGTGAATATTACACTTTTGAATTAGCATGAAAGATCCTTTGAAATCTTTTCAAATTGCATAAATAAGATATTTCATTGACATGCATTTTTAAAATTATTTCCCATGTTCCTGATCAAAAATAGTTATAATGCATGCCACATTGTGCATTTACAATTCAACACACACTGTTTTTAATTACTGCCTTAACAAGCTCAATATTTATTTGTTATAAAAAAATATTTTGAATATTTTTAACTTGCTCAGATATGTAAATTCCTCATTTAAAATATATATAATTTCTCTAAAGTGCAATTTTTGGGCTGAATAATGAATTAGTAACAAAGCTTATGGCACTGATAAAATGGTGTGTTATTAGTTGAAAAATGTTTCTCACTTTTAAATGTGTAAAGTGGACAAATGTATTACATTACTAGTTGCTAGATCTCTAGTGAGAATGTGAGTTCTTTCATCCATAGTGTAAATAATGAAACATTAATCTTTTTCTGAACATAGTTTTTATTTTTATTCTGCTTATATTTTTTGGTGGTGTTTTTGGATTGGCAACTGTATATGCTCCATGTGTTTAAATATGTTTTTGAGTGGGTACATTATGCTTATCATAGTGACAGTTTTAATCATTTGGCACACAAGGCACATGTGCACTTCCTTCCACACTTCAGGGAGCGTGTCACTTGGTTTGACCTGTGGAGTTTTGGCACCAGATGTCTCCAGCTGGTGCCGAAGGAAGCATATGTTTCAACTATGTCCTTGTGTCTGTGTGTGTTTCTACACTTTCAGTAAGAATCTGTGTTTATCTTACCTTATTTCCTTTGTTTTTTCATTTCCAGTTCTCTGTTGGTTCCCATTTTTTCCCCATTTACTTTTGTCTTTTTGACAACCAGTCATATCTCCGCCATCTGTGTTTTCAGTGATTTTTGTACATAAACAAGGCCTCTGCGCATTTATGTGTCCTGACCAATGTTTTAATTTTTATCTCTGTTGATTTGAGTTTCACTATTACTTTAAGAGAAACAGAAATATTTGTCAACTCTCCAAACAATGTATTGCCCAAAAAGGGCTATGAGAGATCCACTTTAATATTCAATAATACAAGAGCTCAAAACAGGATTAGTTAAAAAAAAAAAAAAAGATTTCAAGTTACTTTTGTTACAGCAGAATTTTGCAGCTTCTCATTCTCTCCATCATTTATGAGGCCATTTATTTTTCAGCAAGCAGAAGGATGTTTCTTTATTTTGTACCTCTGAATAATTCAGCAGCTTGTTGTGATAGATGCCCACAATGAGAACATATAGCAACACTTGTGTGTGATCTTGCATATGCACACACCAAAACACGCTGGGATTCCCCTTTGTGACCTGTAGGGATTCTTCTTCCATTGTTTATTGCTGTACATGCCTCCCATGATAGAAAAAGGTGAGTCACTGACTTGCCTGATCTTGTGCTGTTTTGGAGTGGCACCTCTTTTTTCCCTGCCTTTGACAACATCCGTTTTCCTATAATAATAGGAGTGTGTGTACAGTTCCCACCACATCTATTTACACTAGTGGTAATTATGCGTAAAAAGTCAAATTAATGTTTTCCTGCTGTAGTATTATCCCAAACTGAAACAAAAAGAATAATGCCAGCTGTTTAGCTTGACTGAATTTACTCAATGAGGAAGAAAGAAGTGCTTCAAACAACAGTGTTGATGGCATAATTATTGGTAATGCTGCTGGCAATAGTTAACTAATACCAGGAGGGCAGCAATATGCCTACAAAAATATGCATGCAAAAATTTTACAAATATAAACTCACTCCAACTAAAATATTTCATATACTGAAAGACTGCAGAAAAACTGCAATAATAACTTTTTACTCATTTTATATTGCAGGTACAAGTACGGCTAATCTTTTTCCATTCTTCCTTCCCCCCAAACGCATCTCCATCTTGGAAAAGTTGTACTGTCTCCTGAGATTCCTTTCCATTAAGCTGAGGAAAATAGTTTTTGTTCCACTGTTTTTGTTTACAGTTTGTGACTTTGTGGCACCTTCCACCCATTTCCCCAGACATTATAGCAAATTTGTCTGTTTGTCTGAGGATGCATATCTATATTTCCATCTTGTCGCAAAATTTGAGCAATAATTAGAAAAATGGTGGCTGCAAGCTAAGGCAAAATGATTCCAGCTGCTGACAAACTTCACTTGCATGGTGCATAAGAACAGCTAAAGCTTTAGCTTTACTTCAGATGTACACTATTCTGATCAGTTTTCTGAGAATCAAATATACTCTTACTATTAAAATTTAACACATTTTTTCTTTATTTAATTAAGTTTTGCATAAGATGGATTAATATAGTATCGTTAGTGATGTAATGTAGACATACTATATGTAGGCAACAACAACCAACATGTTTAACCAACCAGTCTTTAAGTATCATTCATAACTGGAGAGACATCTGAAATTTAAGTCTTTGGAGTCAGAAATCAAAGCTATGTAATGCTTGTTATTGCCTTGCTAGTTGATGATAGAATGCCCAATCCAATTAGTGATGCTGTATAAACTAGGAGAAAATTTGAATCCAAGCTAAAAGCTAAAATTTTAAGATTTAACTCTTAAATTTACATTTATCACATAAGCTGTGTATTCTCTGACAACAAGGACTTGGTTCCAAAAATGTGATAATGACTTCATTAAATAGCACAGGCTGACTTTGAGTCAAAGTTAAGATTTTCCAGCCCTAGTCCACTCTCGCAGCTCATTAATTGTCCAGATCCCTTCCACTCTCTGCTAAAGGTTTGGGTACAGTCTTCTCTGTTCCCGAATAGTTTAAGCAGCCTGACTCCCTGGAGATCAATTAGTAGTTTATATAAGAGAGGAGAGAACAGGGAAATTGCCTGTCTTAGTGGTTCATGCTCTGATGTGTCACTTCCAACATTTTCTTAATTAAGCCAAAAATATCTTAAAAGATTTCTCTTCTATGGAAAAAAAAGGTTTTTGTTTTTCTTGTAAAAAAATGTTAGTTTTTAATAGTTATGTAACATTTTAGGAAAGTAATTGACACTATTTGAAATGATATAACTGAAAATCACTTCAGTGAAGATGCAAGGCTTTCTTCCAGAGGAAAACAAAAGTATTAGACTGGATTTAGAGAAGTTTAAACTTGCCTCAGTTGCTCTAATTATGATGTTTGAAACCCTGTTTTTGAGTCAGTTAAACAGTTCAAACAAACATGGGGAAATGCTGCTGAAGAGCTAAAGAAAAAAAATATTTTTGCCTACCATTTTGTAATCTAACTTAAAATGCTTTTTGTGTAGGTCATGAGTAAATCTTTTTTTTAAAACTTGTTCAGCATCGTGGTTGCAGCCCAAAGTGTTCCTCCGGGTGACACCAGAACTGCACCATTCGGTGGTTTTTGCAACCAATAATTTCTGAGTATTTGCATATTGGATAACTTCACATCATGGAAACCTTCATAACAGTTGTGGCCATTTTCACATCGCATGCACAATGCTCCAGCTGCAAGTCTCGTTTGGTATTGTCAAAATAAATGAAATGCTCCCAGTCCCACAGCTCCAGAAACATAATTGAATTTGCCACAGTTATTTGCCCAAAAGGTTTAATTTTGTTACAGCGGTGACTGTTTACTCTTGTTATATTCCTCATGGGTAACCATAAGCTCTTTAATGTCATGAATTTATTATGGAGAGGGCTCTACTATTACTGCAGCAGTTTGGTCAAGGATCAGTGAATACTGCAGAACTTGGAGACAGAGGCTGCTATAGAATGGGGAGCCTAGAGCACAGACTTACACATGCAGTCCATAATAACTTGGCTTTATCTGGTCTCCAGATGGAAGAGACAGAGGGAGAGTGAGGAGTTGATAAAAGCAACTTATGTTGTAAAGAAAAGGAGTGAAAAGAAGAATTGACAACACGTTGCTCAGTTAAGTAACAAACTTCCATACAATTGGTTGTCCAGCAAAAAATATATATATATATATATATATATATATATATATATGTTTTCCACTCATTTATTACCCTATTCCAGGAATCAGTTGCCCCTTTCCTATTAGTAAAAATATACAACAAAGTATTCTCACCTTCTATTACAAATCACTTCTTTAGACTAAGAAATATAATGTAACTTGTCATCTATACCTTTCTCTTTATTTTGTTAGATTTATAATTTCAAGAGGGGAGGTCATATAATGTCTTCTGTTAAACACACAATTACTGCGAATATTCTTTCGGAAATATTTAATTCAAATATCAGTTTGACAATTAGCATAAAGTTATGGGAAAATTAAAGGACACACAGATGGATCTCTCTTCCTATTCACCACAAAGACAGAACTGACAATGCACAAGGAAGGTATAAATAATGTAAGAACTGCAATTGAGATTCTAGAGGCCTCACTTTGTATGTCAATTATTAAAGTTTATGATGGCCCCTAGTAGAAAAATATTATTCAGTTGGTTTGAAAAGGTTGCCTGAAGATGGCATCTTCTCTAAAAAGTGTTACCACACCACATAGATTTGCAAAGTTGGGTTTAAATTAAACTCATAACTTTGGGAATAATATGCTTGGAAATAAAAAAGACAAAAGCAGACATGTTTAAAAATGTGCAGGATCATATAAAAAAAAATACAATGTAAAGCTTTGTAGCAGAGGCAAGATAGTTTGGGCTATTTAGAACTACAGTAAGGCATTTCACCATGTTGTCATACCCATGCTTTTAAAGGATACACTGTATACATGTATAGATTTTTACTAGCAGTGTTTTCACTTAAGCTAAGTGTGTTCAGAAATTGCCAGGAATTGAACTGAAATCTTGAAATCTCCACAGGCTTTCTGAGCCCTGCTTCCTCACCCATAAACACTGTAACTACTTTCTCACCCACTGCTTAACCTCTGACACAAACATGTTGGGAGAAAATGGTGAACACTTGAACCGTGGGAGGCACGGGAGCAATGACCTTATCATTTTCTTGTACACGATACCATTACTATTCCTGTTTGTTACTCCCTGTGTTTTGACATGCCCCATACTTTGCCTGAATATTTCTACGTTTTCCAGCTTTTTCTGTTTTCTTACAGAATCAAATAAAATCCAGAACTTTAAAGTTAGATTCTCAAATGAGCCTACATCAACTGATGTTTTTCTTAATGAAAATATGCAGTTAATTTCCCAGCCTCATCCCCCTCCCTTGGTAATTTCTGTGTGTTCACTGGACCTGAACCCTGACTTGTGATATCTGATAGTTTATTTTCATCATTCTTAGAAGGAATGTTATATTCCTTTCATAAAAGGAGTGGTATTATTAATACATGAATAGATTGAGTAACCTTGAGACTCCGACTCCAACACTTCATGCTCTCTTCACCATTGCCATGGCAACGCTGCAGCAGCTCCTTGCAGCATATGAGAGTTTTCTCAGGAGCTCAGCACAGTTTTCATTCCAGTGGGTTTTGTTTTTCTCTGAAACTTCCCATCTGCATGCGGACACGACCCAACAGCTTGAGCAGCCACTGCAGAGACATACAAATCTGGCTGAATGTGTTTGCATATACAGGTTAAAGATGGTACTATGAATTTTGCATTTTCTGGCTTGTGACTATGCGTAGCATTTGTCTGTCAGTGAGGCTTTATGTAAACCACTTTAATTTGCCTTTCGAAATTATCCAGCCAGCCTTATCTTAGAAATGTAGCAATTTAAGTTATGTCCTCTTTTTTCAGTCTCTGATTTTTGTGACTTGATTGGAGTTTTGTCTTTAAAAACTATATCATAAGGAGATTGTTCTCTGGATATGGTATACTGTTACCTTAACTGAGGTTTCATAAAGGATGCCAACATTTCCAAATGCAGCATGATCCATGAAAGAGATCTGAAGGTCAAAGACGGGGAAAAAAGCTTGAAAGAATCAGAGAACTTCTGCTTCCTCCAGCCTTTCTGTTAGTTCAAGTTCCTCATTCTGCCAAAGTCTGAATAAAGCACAGATGTGTCTCAAGAAGCAGTTACTTTTTAAATACTTTTTGATATTGTTTAATTTTTAAGGATCTCACTGATACTGAAAGTAGCAAATTTTTAATCTTCACATCTCTCATCTTCTTATGTGAACTTTGATAACTTAAAGTTGTTTCAACAAACCTTGGAGGTCTTGAGACGACAGTTATACTTAATTGGTTCAAGCTTTTTTCTTTTGGCTTCATATATCTTTTTATCAAAAGAGGTGCTGTGCAAATGTCTCAGACATAGCAGTCACTATTGGGGAGTGTCACCTAACAGTATTTTATGGGGTTGCAACTGTATATTAGAAGTTTGACATAGTTTTTATTGGCAATGCAGTGAACAGTAGATGAAAATTGGATGATTTTTGTCAACCCAACATTAACAACAATAAATAAAGTCCAAGAAGGCTGAACAATTGTAGGATATTAGAAAAACATGCAAAAGCATTATTATGTTTGAGGTTTGGAGATGAGGTGATGGGTTTTCCTCTTGAGTCAGTTTGGAGTAGAACCGCTTCTCCTCATTGAAAGGAGTGAGGTTGGTTGATTCGACCAATTGATCAAGATTTCGTCTGGGTGCTTCTTTTTGACAGTATTCTGGAGATATCCCACAAAGAGGAGACCTTTTGGGTAGACCCAGAACTTTCTGGTAGGACTATATAGGTCTTGTGACTTGGAAATTCATTGTGATTCCTGATCATGAGCGGAAGTTGATAGATAGATGGATATCTATTGCAAAAACCCAAATTTTCATCACTCTTTTCATTCACTAATATGATAATGCGAATCTTGGATAATTTCTAGTAGTTGCAATTATGAATCTTTTTTTAAACTGGACACTCTCCACTTTGTCATCAGCATTTTTTTATTGACTAACCAGAGGGGTTTTAAGGCTTTGAACTGAACTACTTGGACCTGTCCTGTGTGTAACCATTGCAACATGAAGCCAGAAGCTTACTGTGTCTCTCTGCAGTTTTAGCTTAGCCTTAACCCTGGAGACCTTTTCTACAAAACTACAGTGAAGCAAACATTTGGACATGACATAAACAGTTGCATGTGGATTTTTACTTCTCCAACTTTCTCTGCCACTAATCCCCTATTGTGCTGTTCTCCATTTTTATTCATGTCACATTCCTGCATTTGTCCCCCAAAAACCTTGCTCTGTTGCCTCTGCTTGTTCTTTCATTTTTCCTTCCTCCATCCTTTTATAAAGTGCCTCCCATCTACCCCCACACTCCACCCAGTCCTTACTATTCCTTCCACTCCCTCCTCTTCTGTATCCTGCTGTACTCCATCCAAGCTCCCGGTTTCCACCACGTATCTTTACCCAGGCAGGGCTGCCAACAATTAGAACACATTACTGCCAATTGTGCCACCTGCGGCCGCCTGAAAGGCTGAAAAAGAGAAGAAGAGGAGACGGCACAGTGCCAGTGGAGGTGGGTTGGGTGGGTGTTTATGTGATGGGGAGGTGGAATGCTTTACAGCTTTCTGGATGCTGCCACAAAGCACTGTGTTTAATTACCAATAAGCACTGGTTTAATCAGGGGCCTGAATGCTTCCGGATGGACAGGCTGCAACTGTCGTTTTCTTTGTGGGGGGTTTGGACATTGTGAAACTGTAGCTGTGTGCCTGCATGCATGTGCAAGAAGACATGGCTAGGTTGTTTGGTTGTGGAGCTGTGTTTCACAGGTTTCAACAAGCAGTGGAGAGGATCTTTGTTTGAGGAGGTTCACCATTGCATTGAAAATAATTTGATGGTTATGAATGACACAAAGATGCGATATTGTGAGAGGATCTGGGTTTGTTTGTTTATACTCTTGACACCACTATGATGGTCAAAGGTCTGGATCACATCACACTAAACTGAGTATGTTGTGTGCTGCTTCAATGAAAAGCTTTTCTCTCCTTTGTTGGGTATCTTGTGGTGAAAATGAGAAGGTGTCTGTGATGAGATTTAGTCCACAGCCAAAACCAATTCACAACCACTCCACATTACACAGGGGCTTTATCCCCCTAACCTGCCCTCAGGATGACACGCCTGAGTCTCCCACGCATCCACACATAACCACACACATACAGAAAACATGATAGAATTATAGAATCACAGTTGCATCCTGTTCTTTGTCGTTCATTAAAATGGTAAAAGACACTGACTTTTAAACACAGCGAGGCTGTGTTTGCCAAGTTAATGTTGGAGCTGTAATGTTTTCCTTCGCAGGCCGAAGTGGCCAGATGAGAATGTAATCCTCCATTGTGCTTTAAATGGATCAACCTTCGAGCTTAGTGAAAGCAGAGACTGCAGGGACAGACAGATACAGTTGGTATTTTCAGTGTTTACTATAAGTTCTACTCCAATACATGGTGACTGGTTCACCACTGCTGAGCTTTATCCTGGAAAATATAACCTAGACTCTTCTTATAGACAAAGTGTAAAAAAAGAATTTTTTCAATCCAGAATGTTGCCAAACTTCATTGATCCAAAGTATATAAAATAATATCTCTAAATACAACTTTGATCAGCTTTTCATAACAGCATCATTTCACTGTTGTGCTTTGTCTTTTGCTGTATTTTTAGTCTCAAAATGGTTATTCAAAAAATAATCTCTGAAAACAGCAGACTGTAACTTTAGCCAACTTTGACTTACAGAACAATTACTTGATGGTAGTTTTGCTTGTTGTTATTAAATGTACTCTATTACAATGTGAGATGCTCCTGCAGTCAGATGTGAGCCAACAGGCTGAATGTACTTGGCATGCAAGGAGTGTATTCATTGCAGTTGAAGACAAACAACAATTATAGCATTTAAAAAGAAATTCTTTGTAATACTCATGATGTGTACATTGCATTTGTGTTTCCTGTACTTGAAAGTACAGATATTGTTAAAAAAAAAACAACAAAAAAGCTACACACTATCATTCCTTTTTTTTGTGATGACACAACTTGAATGTCCAGAAGAGGGCACTAATATAACCACCTTAACAGAGCAAAAGCAATGGATTCCTTCAAAATATTAGCCTGTTTTGGTTTAGAGGGCATGTGCAGAACAGCTGCAGTGCACGTATTACCCAAAGTATTACCTCCCCAAAGAACAAATGATGTTCTTTCACTGCACTGTGATCCACACTTGCATTTGAACCATGCATATGTCTGATGGGTCAACCTCGCTTATTTAAGAACAGATGTTTTGAGGTGCTCTGCTGCAGTCACTGACAGGCAGTTTTCTTTTGCCCTCACATTTATCTCTACTGTTCCATCTCCCTGTTTTTTCCTAGCCTTTGTTGCTCCCTCCCCTCTCACTTAAAGGCTTCTCTGGAGTCTTGATGAGTAATTGCTCAGGGCTTCAGTGAGAAGAAGGGATGGAAAAGAAAAAAAGAAGTGTATGAGAACATGAGAAATGGAACAGGAGTGAAGGGATGGTGAAATGAGGAGAATTGTATATATGTGTGTAGAATGTGTGTGCGTGAGTTGGTGCACCTTAAAAGGTATATGTGCATGTGGTTGGGTGTGAGTAGAGAGATTGTGAGTGAGGCACAAGGGGATCATTGATCTGCTGAAAGTGCAATGTGTGTGCTGAATTAGAGGAGCAGGCACAGAGCTTTGAGCTTGTAAAACACTCCTGCAGTTATGGCTCTTAGCGCTCTGTGTCTGTCTTTCACTCACACTCGCGCACGCACCCCAACATGCACACAAATCTATATTTGGGTGTTGCTTACACTATCCAGACTGAGTGAAAGGCCTTTTATTTATGTCTTTTCTGTAAATTGGAGCCTGTCAGCAAGTTTATCTGAACTGTGTAAACATGGCTGCTTGCAAAATGGATTAAACATTAGTTATCTCACCCAGTGTGTAACACAAAAGTATCAGCAAATGACCGAAAACTTTTTTGACTGATATGACATATTGTTCTTATAAAATTTCCGTTAGAAAGTTATACGTGTTTTGTTTTCTGGTTTTTTTTTTGTACTTGGAATATGAAAGTGCTATTTATTTCAATTCATTTGTCACGATCAATAAAGCTGTCACACTGTTATCTATTCATGCAGAAATGATAACAGTTTCACACAGTTGCATGCTTGAATACAAGCTAAAAATATGTATTAAAATTCACAATTTTTTCTAAATTAAAGCTTTTCTTACAATGTGGTGTCACATTGCTATAACAACATGACTTTGTTTAGTAGAAAGAAGTTATATCTATTCAAATGGGAATAGGTATGAAAGCGAATTCTAATACTCTGAAACTGTTACTGAAATATGGTTTGAGTTTCAAATACTTAAGCAGCTGAACAAAACTAATCATTTCACATTAAACTTAAGACTGACATTTATGAAACCGATGTTTGATTTGTGGAAATAAACAATTTTATGTTTCTTTTCCAAATATAAACATAAAATTCTATTTTTGGTCCAAATAGATCGTAATATGCTTCGTAACTGCAGTAAGCCAAAGCAAGTGAATATTTACCAGAGTATATAAGACATCTCTGTACAATAGCATGTGATTTACAAGTATTATATATTAGTCATTGCTATAACATCACATTTACTCTGTTGTAATGCAATATTTTTTTTGCTTTTCAATAAAAACAGTTATGCCATGATATTTTTCAACGTGACAAAAAAAAAAAAAGTTTCCTTGGCCGAAATGGAGCTAACCACTTGATTATCAAGTTTAAACCATGTTCCAAATCACATAATATTTTTCAGTCAACCAGGTTGGTCAATTAAGGTGACTTTTCACCTTTGTCATTTAGCACCATTGCCAGACATATTACTGTTAGGCAAATGAACAGAGCATTATAACTCACAATGGGCACAATCTGCCCAACATGCATGCGCAATCAATATTAATTCTCTTATCTGAAGCTCAAGCTCCATCCTATTGTTCAACTATTCAGTCACATGTCACCTGCTTCAGCCTGATTGCAAGTGTGACATGCCAGATTAGTGTGGAAACCGTTAGGGAGACTTCAAAGCAATCAGTGCTTATCTGCTGCTGTGGCACAGTGGAAGTCCTTGACAAGAAAAAGGAAGGTATTATAACGATGGAGACCAGAAACATTCATTGATATAAATACTGTCACAAGGATTGAAATACTTCTGTCAATAATTCTATCTGTTCGTAAATATTAGCAGAAATCCAGGTTCTTTTGCTGCAGCTGAAAGATTTTACTGCCTAGTTTCTTGTTAGTTTTCTTTAAAAAAAAAAAACACAACAACAATGCACTCTGAAAATATATTGTCTGAAAAACTGCATTCTGTTAAGTGAAACACTTCAGCCTTATCGATTTGACATTTTGGGCTGTGTCTAAAGCTAAAATATTAAAATATGCTCAGCAAGTTAAGGAGGCTACGCTTAATTAGATAATCTACTTAGAGGAAAGAAAACCCATATTGTCATAAATGATGAGACACAGTTGAAGGCTAGTTATTATTCTGTAATTAGAGACATAAATGAGCTGACCACTTTTGTCTTGAGTGGTTTCCCATTATGAATATTAAAATGCTGTTTACCACTGTCATTGCAAAGACCCTCATGAACTCATTTGTGACATGAATGAGTCACATCATGGCAGTGAGAAACAAAAACATGTGGAAAAATAACAAAATTGAAAATCCTGGAAACATGTCTAGAGCATTTAGATCCAAAACCCCAACCCATCTGCTGGTGTCCATTAACATAATGAACTAGCTCCTATCTCCATACAAATGACTGCTTAAAGCCGTAAGAGCGTCTGGCAGCTCTAATGTAGTGTCTCCAAACTTTCCTTGGATGACATATTGATTGTGCCAATCAATGGCACTAAAAAGCCATAAGTGCATCTGGTAACCATAATGGTGGCACTTAAGAGAAGAATGCATGAGCATAATATTCACTACGCTTCATTGTTTCTGATGAAGGAAGAAGGGTGATGTGAACTGAGGAATGTGGTGCTGGGGAAGATGAAGTGGGAGAAAACAGGATGAGGAAAGTGGTCAATTAAAAAGCTCGAAAGGGACTGTAGGTGGAAGTAAATATTGATATAATGATGGAGAGTAAATGAATTAGATATCTGAAAAGTAGTTATTTCCAGTTCACTTTGACTTGTGCTCTCTCCTCAAAGAAAGATTCCCTCTAACACTCGTGTGTCGCTGATCACATTTCCGATCAAATAATAGTTGGTGGTGTGGTTTCTGCCTTGTCTGTGTTTTGTTCCTTTAAGCCAGTGATTGATGTGCTGGTAAGCTGTGGTTCCTGCTCTCAATCAGTGTTGACTGTCCACCCACTGTCTGTCCAGCCATGTATTCCTCCCTCTTCCTATTCTTTGTTCCACATTTACCACTGAGTGGTGATTTGTGTCAACCATTCTCTGACATACAGACTCGTTTTTGAATATGAAGGAGAGCAGATACTGCACATTAAGCATGACAGCACATTGATCCTCATCTCTTTCTGATAGAAGCCAGGAAATGAGTATGTTGTAGGAAGGAAGCAAAGTACTCTGTGAAGTGAGTTTTGATATTGAAAATAATTAATTTACCCAAGTTATTTTTTTAAAATAGATTTTTCTTTTTCTTACTGTAAAATTTTAAATATATATTTTTCTCTTGTTAGTCTAATGGCAGCCTCCTCCTCCCTAAATCCATGTTGTTTCAGGAAGGACATTGTCACTGATGCTGCAGTGCAGTATTGTCTTCCTAAAACATTTTGTAATGTTCAACATTAATAGATATGTTGCTATGAAAGAAGTGCCAAATATTTATATGTCAGAACCCATGTCAGGATACAAGACCAAGTGGATAAAATCCAACTATCCCTTCAGGTCTGTATTTTCCAATACATTGTGAGTTAGTAAAGGCTTTTATATTCTGACAATTCAAGCTTTGAATGATGAACATGGGAATTTACCTCACAGGGCTAATCAACCTGGATCTTTAAATTCATATTCCTAGAGGGGTTTTGACTTTTGGTATTTGTATTTATAGAAGTTTGTCAGTCAAGAAAGGAGCAAAAGAGAAGAAAAAGATAGTTCACTGTTAAGTGAAAAACCCTCAAACCTAATCCTTAAAAGATGGGATCACTTAGCTCTTAGATATTCTACCACATTGAAAAGCCTTGAAGGCTTTGTGTGACACATTCCCAACCCATAGACTCATGCATGTTTTAGAAGGGTTTACTTCAAGAGAAGGGGGCTTGGGGTATTGACCGGTCTGGGATACACAACAGCCCACCATGGAGTGCAGAATGGAATAAGAGCCTCCAAGAGCTTCTCTAAGGAAAACCACGTAACTAGCACCTGTCATATCTCATACTCCACTATTCCCACCTCTTCCTTCTACAAGCTTTCAAGAACTCAATGCTAGAAAAAAAGGTCTTCATGTGGCGTGATTGACTTTTGATTTTAACTGTTGTGTCTTACTCAATCAGGCCTGAGATTTAAAAATGTCCTTTATATTTTGAATGAGTTGTGGTAAATGGAAAAGAACACCCACTTTTGCCCATTTAAGTGCTCTTCTGTACCAGTTGGACCCTGCCCCACATATGTGACATCCACAAAAATTGATTTAAGTGTATTTTGACTTTTGGTCCTAGCTACTATCTACCCTGCATTTGTCTAAGCATATGATGCTATCGATTTCCAAAACCACTAACCATCCCACCCCTCACCCACCTACCATTCACTTGAATGTGGTGAACACTTCAGCTTGTTGACACAATATAGATGACCTAAACACAAGAGGGAGATTATCAGAGATCGGGTATCACATTTTAGCAGCCCTGCTGTCAGGATTCATTACGTTACGTCCATTTCTTCCTTGCAACAAGTATTCAGTCATGTCATTGAAACCCAAACACTTTTTGTATTGTGTTGGTTTACACCACTATAAACATCTTGTTTGTAGTCCAAATAGTTTTGATGAGTTTTTTTTGTTTTTTGAGTTGCAAAATATTTGATGAATCTCAGAGTATCAGTATTTTTGTAATAGCTTCTAATTGATTGAGGCAGTGCCTGAAAAAGACAGGCTACTGTTTTTGACTGCAATTACTGCAATTACAACTAGAATTTGTCATTGTTGGGGGCATTCCTACAAGTCTGGAAGTTATTAGTTTGTCACCTGTTTATCCATCCATTCATGCATACTGCCATCCATACAAGTATACATGCATTTTTGTGTATACTTTAAAAATTGGTTAAACACAGAACTCTGGAAAGTGACATTTTCACATTTGTAACCCTGTTATTTGATTTATTTTCAAACTTGTAAACTCAATTTGTCTTTAAAAATTAAATTACTCCTCCATACTAACATTTCCTTTAAATATCAGTGTCTTGGTCTTCACTGAGTTTTAATAAACAGATTAATAAATCCCTGTCAATGATGTCCTGAGGGCAAACTTTTATGCCTGACCCCAGTGATCACTAAGTGGTCTAGACACATTCAGCTGTATGACACTGAATCGCCTTGGAAGGTCAAGGGTTAAACACAATGCACAGGAGTGAATAATTGCCTCGAGAGTCACCCCTGGGGCGAGGTCTTGCTGGCACGCAGCCTTACACCCACAACCACACATGGGTAGGTCCTTAGCTTTATGTATGCATGAATTGTTGCTACCATTACCTAAACAATGGAGCATGTCAGCGGAATAATTGAGTGATTGCTCTGGTCTTGTGTATTTTATTGCCTTGTATGACTCCATGAATATAAGCTGTTGTACAGATGTGTTCATTAGGTGTACCTTCAGACATGCTTCCCGTAAATGGACATGGTGACAGGGGTCAACGTCTGTTGTGTTTAAAAATATAGACATTAAGGCCAATTAAGGCTATACCCAACTGTTCGTGCTAAATATATTCTGTATTTACATCTGCTTTGCATCATTTCTATATGAGGTATTAGGCAAACAGAGTACAGTATTGTAGGACAGTTGAGATTCTAGATGATAGCAATGTCAGTAAATATTTAAGAGGGTTAAGAGCTGCTGTCCCCCCAGGCATGATGGGCCCGGAAGATGTCTCCTCTGATGTGGTATTGGTGCATGTTTGTGTACTATGTGGTGACCTAAGCTTGCATTTTTGACGCCTCTTCATGTGTGCATGTAAGCATGACCCCTCCTCGCACAACCCCACACACACGCTAGCGACATCCGACCTCAATTTAGAGCCGGAGGTTGCCTGAGGGAACAGAGTGAGCTGAAAAGAGTCCGACAAGCTCATATGTGTAGAAACTGGACATTGGTTGCTATTGATGCCAAACAAAGAACTCTGTCTATTCTTCATCTTTTCATCATTCACATCTTCAACTTGGCCATAGAGTCAGCTTGTTTTTCAGGACTTTTTTATATCTAGTTTCAGAAGTGATGAATGTCATGACCTAATATCTTCTTCCCTTGCTCTCCTTTTGCATCCTTTGTGTTTCCTGTTACACACTAACATAGATGGCAAATGTGACAAATATGTCTCAGCTACAGTTGAAACTGAAGGCCTAACTTCATTTTCAACTAATAGTTTCAACTAATAGGCTCTACTGGCCTATTATGCGGCCAAAGAAATAGGCCAGTAGAGTTTTACCTAACTACACTTGTCAGTTTAGAAGATGAATTAATAAGGAGTATTTTTTAAATACTTTCAAAAATGTTAAAACATATGCTATATGCTTTCACCTTCCCCCACCCTCATATCAAGCAAATCAGACTTGTAGCAAGCAAGACAGATCCAGGAGCAGATGCACAGGTATTTAATTAGGGCTGACTGCAGCTGCTGCTGCTTATTATGCAGAAGTTGTGGAGCTAAATGTCTAAAATACACAAGAAAAATATGTTCATAGGTCAACCATTTGTTAAAAGGGACCTCCCAGGGGAATATTACTTGCGAGTAGTTGTTTGAACAATGAATCAGTTTTCATAGCATTATATTCCCAAAACATCTTTTTTTTCTGTGCAGGGTTGCAAAAACATTTCTACCGCATGCTGTGTTGCAGCAACATGTTTTTTTTTTCTGTGCTAGGAGTGTAAGTGGAAAACCAAATTTAGATCCATGCAGCAGATACAATTTTGGCACATTCATACAGCATGCATAAAAACATTTTTTTGTGTTTCCGTTTGCAGTAGCTTTTCTGCCACTTGGGTCTCACATTTATGTTTCTCTATACCTTTTACTCAGTTTTCTTTTGAGGCATTGGTGGTGGTGTTTTTACTCCCACTGCATTTCTTCACATCCATTTGTCTTCAGGTGACAGCATCTCAGCCAGCTGGTAATACTGCGGTGTATTCTGTCTGCTCTCTGTTGGTTTGAACACTCACAGCGGTCTGATAGTCATTCTTCCCAGCTTCCAAAACATTCAAGAACTTTGTCATTAACAACAGCAGACATTTAACAGCAGCTTTAATTTAATAAATTAAATTAAAAGACTGTAAGCTCAAAGTGTCACTTCATTACTAAAATTGTACCCTTTTACAGCTTTCACAACTTATTGTGAAGCAGTCATAAGACTTGGCTAGGTTACTTTTAATATCTTTGTTGTTTGATGTATTAAATTACATCTCCCATATCTTTTTGTCATGAAAAGTTGAGCTTTAATTTAATATTGCCCGAGTTTTTGTTATTACCATCTTGAGGCAGCAGCAATGACTAAGATAAGATCAAACAATATTTGTTTAAAGTTGGTGAAATGCTTCTATATTTGAAGCTCCAACAGTCGATGTCTACCATCCATTTCTACTCATTCACATACCTTAACTCACAGGCTCTTTTCTTGGAGCACATGGATGTATACAATCATGCACACTGACATTTCGTGTTGCTACGTCTGCAGAAAAAGTATACTTTGTTTAAAACAAAGCATTTGCAATTCATTTGTTTGTTTCCTTTAGGTCCTCTGGTCAACCAGTTTTTTTTTCTGGGTTACATGTAATTAGTGCAAGATACAGTACCTTTCTGCTTTCATATGGTCTATTCTTTGTTTCATACAGCCATAAATATCCATATAAGCACAGTGGACCTTAACATACCCTGTCCATTTACACTCTGCATTAGGAACTAGGCTAGCATGATTAATGTTCATGAGATGATCCATTGCTATTCCCTTTTCTAGTGGGTCCCACAGGAAAACCTCTGCTCTCTGTTCCACATTGGTCGACTCTCTGTCAAACAGCCTGCTGCATACTGAATGGTTACGCTGATGAATGATTAGCATGAAGCCTTGTTAAATGATGGCCAATAGATCACGTATGCCATAACTAGAGAGGAAGACCTAACAGAAGTGTATAGGGAGAGAAAATGTGTAGCTACTGTGGCTCTACAGCAGTTTGACTATTACCCTCTCTGAGTCCAGAGCTGCTATGCCTGTATTATTTTTCCCAGGTGAAAGTTTATTAATCTATCTCATCACTCCATTAACAGATGTGAGTTCAGTTCCCATCCTCTCAGTGCTCACAGCAGGATAGTTGTTTCTCTAGCTGACTGATGCCTCTTCTCAGTAGAGGTGTGTGTAGCAGTGAACCTTACTTCCCCTTTGTTCCTGATCCAAACCTTCTGTATTCCCCATTTAGCATATCTGAGCCTTTCCTGGCACCTGTGTCATGTTGCAGTGCTGGTTGCTGAGGTAGTGCTTTGGCCTTGGCAAGACACAGACATACGTGCTCCACATCAAACACCGCTCACCTTGGGTCCATTCCATTAACCATCAGCAGCCATTTCCACATCTCTGAGCATCCCTTTGCATTTCCTCCACTTCCTCTTCACTTCCTCACTTTCTATCACCCGTTTTGTCGTGGAGACAGCCATAAAAAGCAGCCTCATTTCCCCCAGCTATTTCCCCAAGAAATCTAAATGAAAAGATACTACCAACCTTTTCTCCCTGCTGCCACACCGCTCACCATAAATGCTGACAAGAGACTTCAGTACCATCCCTGACCTTTTACAGAGCTCTCAGAACACTCTTGCACACACCATTGCTATTACTGGCGGTGAGTTTGAATCAGCAGAGTCTGGGACGGTGTGGAGGAATGTAATGACACACAATGTCACTTCAATTTTTAGCGCTCCGTGGCCAGGCTGCCACATGCACCATTTGTCCTTTTATTTAAAGGAGAAAGAGGGACTACAGTTCCCCTTAAACCAATTCGGGTGCAAGAGATTGAAGGAAAGGAGGACGGCATGCATGAAGGAAAGCAGTCTACTTCTTAGATGTGAATGCGTTTCAGATTTTTATGTCTTTCTTACTGATAAATCCCCCCCTTATTCACCAAATTTCCTCTTTAAAATCCACTGTGAAGCCATTTATACTAACCTTCTCATTCCCCCGTCTCCTTATTGCCACTCTTATAAGCTTTCTATATTTCATGAAGACTGGGTTGTCCTTTAATCATGTCCTATGACCCTTCCGTATGTCTTCCAAAGATGGCCGCTGGGGACCTGAGAGGCAGCAGCCTTAAATATCTTTTATGGAAATACTGTTAAGACCCCATACACAGCCCCTCCTCTGGCCCAGACTCCATGATCAATAAATAATGGGGTGAGGTGCTGAGAGTGTGCAGCCAACAGATTGTGAGAGAGAGAAAAGAAAAAAAGCAAGAAGCTAGAGATGGAGGGTGTTTGTTGCTTTGCAAAGAGAAGCTGCGTGAGCTGTCAACGGCTGGAGATATGGAGGGAGATGAGAGGCTGAGAAAGAGATCAACAGTCACAGGGGGAGCAAGTGAGAAGAGTAAGAAAGTGAGAGGTTTAGATAGTAAGTCAAAGGCACAGAATTAACAAAACAAAGGTCCCTCATTATTACTTGATTCAACAATTACACTCGTTTAAAGGAAGTCAGGTTTAACATAGTCCTGTCCTGATGTTTTTGTCCATTGTACCCTAGAATAAAGGTAAATACATTCAAATTAAGAGCCATCATTATTTGGTCTAAAATATTGTTGTACATCCTGCAGTTAATTTATTTGAGCAATCATCAAGTTTATTTAAAGAGTCAGGATAGTAAAGTGCTGTACCCACTGTTGCTCCATAATGTATGTGATAAATATGAGTAGGTCCATACTTGTTGCCTTTTTTAGCCAATTCTCCTTCTGATGTGCACAATAAATGTACTTTCTTCTTGTTTACAAAGACTTGGCATACTTTAGCTTCTAAATTTCTTCGTGATGGTTTATTTTAAGTTGAGTTTGCTATTTTAGGGAAACAAACTGAAAACCATATGAGTAAAACATTTTAAGCAGTTTCTGCAACTTTTTCAAGCAACGATTGTTGCAATAATGCTTGGGTATTTTCAGGCTGATACAAGATGAGCATTATTTACAAAGTCTTCCAGCATTTACAAATGCAGCATATTCTCTTGATGCCAAAAGGCCTCTTCGTTCCAAATGTAACAACAAGAGTGAAAAACTGCAAATAAATTTCTTTTAACTACAGATAATGTCTCCAGTAATCGGGGACTCTGTGAGGACCTTTGCTAACTGTAATCTATCATTTTATCAGTTGACAACTGATAAAAAGACGTGGCTGAATTAACATGCCACAACTTTGTTTCTCTGCACCTGAACAATGAACAATGTTTGTTGTTGTAAAAATTTTACTATTTTTGAAAAAGTAGACGATAAAAATATATTACCATTTAAATGGCAACAATCCTAACTACTTAAAAAACATTTAACTTAAGACTTATTAGACTTAATAATAAGTCAGTAGCTACAGGTTACACTCTCCACACAAACTCAGCAGCTCCAAACTGGGAAGATTACTGTTTGCTGTCAGCCCAAGACAAAGAGCTGTTTGGAAAGGGACTGACCAGTATTTACATTTCACCTCTGTTCAGTCTTTCTGTCCCTTAAACAAACTTGCAGTCGGCAAGTGCATGCTGATTACGGTCCTCAAACTGTAAATCTATGAGAGAAAAAAACCATCAAAAGGATTGTTTGTCTCCAATGGCTTATCTCCAACCTGCAGAGGCAACTGCTGTAGTTTCTTAACTCTGTCCAAATGACAACAGCATATCCATTAATAGTGTTTACTAGTAGTTGATGTGAGAAACGGACAGCTTCATGGTGTTTTGGCAGCACAGTCATGGCTTTTTATCCCTAATCCCTGCTATGCTGTGTGCTTAAAATGTCTGTGTTAGGACTCCATGGGGCAGAATACATTTTAACTTGGGATGCACTTAGAAAGAGCTCAGGAACCTTGGGGCATTTAATGGCATGTTAGTTTTTAGACAGAAACACTCATCCTTTGAGTACTGAATGGAAGCACTACTTCAGAGTGCTTTAGCTTACGTACATGGATCTCAGTTTTTAGTATCCTCAAAGGAACAATTTAACCAAAATAACAAAACTGTTATTGTTTAATGATTTATAAAATGAAAATCTGTATTATCATAGTCACAACACTGCAGAAACAAGCACACAGTATGTTGCTTAAAAATACTTTGACCTTTGAAAATATTTCAATATACCTTTTATAGTCACACAAAGCACTACAGATTATTACGAGCCACTGCCAGCCTTTTATTTCCAGATGACAGTGATTAATAAACAGTCGTTGGTGAATAAATGAAAATGTGGGGACAATGTAAACAAAATACTAAAGAGACCAAGACAACCAGTGAAATATGGAGCTTTCAGATAATTTAAAAAAAAAAAATCCCAGCCTACTTTCAAATTATTTTCCTCCTAGTCAAGCCATCTCCTCAAAGATAAGCCTCAGGAGACAAAGCTGTAGTGAAACTTATGAATACATAAACTGATGTGTGTGTTTAATTATTAGTGGGATTCATATCAGTGTGTTTTTGCATGCAGTGTGTGTGTACAGCTTTTTATTGTGCTGTTTGTCCAGTAGCTGCTCAGCAGGGACCAACAGAGAATGGAAAGAGGCTGCGCCAGCAGGCAGTGTTATTCCCTGCAGGGAGCGCTGATTAATGAATCACATCTTTCTAACCTAAGGCTGAAACGGTGCTGCTGTACTTTCACAGCACTGTAGTGCGCCAGTTAGCCTTGTGCCAGCCTGCTTCGCTGGCACCACATGGGCACAGGAGGCGGGTGTCGTCACTGCTACCAGGAGTTGGCACAATTTACTTTTGGGGTGCAGACAGAAACTGTCGGACAAATTTGACCAGTTTAGCCTGTGGGTGTTGTTCCTTTTATACATGGAATGTTTATGAATTTGATTAGCATGTTGTGTTTACGCATTTTGTTTACCGCTCAGTTTTGTTTTATGATCTCTGATTTATCCGTGTTTACATACGATCAGTTGATGCTACATTAATGCGTGCCCCTCTCTCTCGCTCTTTTCCATATTCCCTGATGTTCCCCCACTGATAACTTCTGAAATGGCTCTTCTGATATCAGGTATGTGACAACCATGTTTTACACACTTCCTTTCCCTATGTTAAAAAAGGGAAACATTTCCGGTTGTGTAGAGATACCCGCACCCTCCCTCCCATCTTTTTTGTTCATCTAAACTTGACAAACAATAAACATGTCTGTTATAAAATATTATTCTGCTGAGTCAAATTAGCAGACATGTTAAAATCAGTTAATTGTACTCTAATGAGTAAATATGGCAAAGTTGAATAATATTTTGAACAATAAACATCTTCACTAAAAATACATTACGTAGCTGTAGATTAAAATTTGTTGCTAAAGTTTATGCTTCAAAATCAAAATGACAAAAAATATCATGGGAGCATTAGTATATGACTTTAAAATGCTATATTACTTTTGCCTCTGTAGGCCTATATATTTGGGTTTAATATAAAATTTTGTGGAACAGAAGTATTTTTTCAAGGCTTTGGGTACAATGAGAATCTCAAATTGGGCTTTGCCTACTAATGTCCCTTTAAAGTTTTTGATTATTTAATGAACTCTGGAGAGAGAACTGAATCTGAGACCATTTGCTTGAAGCTCAGGTTTGTGAGTGTTTTCTGTATGACCTTCATGACCATCTTGTTTGGGCCGCTGCATCCGGTCTGAGAAGCTTTCTTAATCAATTTTGCAGCAGGGAGAGCAGACACCACACTGGTAGCTTGGCATCGGTTATGTGTTTGGCTCCTCTTTCCTCCCTCTGCTGTTTGCTAAAGCTGTCTCTGTTTTATGCATATGGTGCTGCAGTGTTGCTGTGTGAGGTCCTGCTCTTTGACTTGTCTTTGATTGGGTCAGAAAAAGTAAAGTAACAAATGTCAGGAAACTGTTTGAAAAAACAAGAGTGTTTGGTCAGGAATAATATTTGTCTGTATTGATCCAGAGAGACTGGTATCCAATGATGACACTTTTTGTATCCTTGTCGTTTTTGTAGCAACAGATATACAGTCACATTTAAATGTAGATGCTTTATCAGCAGTGTTTACCATCACTCATTAGGTCCACAGAGAATTCTACAATTTCTGCAGTGGCTCGAATATGAGCTCTCTTTCATATTTCTTACAAGGTGATGTTAGGTTCTTTGAGTTCAGTAAGATTTCTTATCAAATTTTAATTCATATGATGTTGCTCTTTGGCAAACAGTCTCAAATTTACTTTGCACAAGTTTAAAACTACTTGATCGATGAATAGACTAAATTAATGCATTATATATGCATTACATACATCACTGTCAAATTCTGGCAATATAATACAATTTTAAATTTTCAACAGAGTTTACACCTCCAGTAATCGCTTGTTGATAGCCGAGGATGCAAACCTGGTGTACGAAGCAGAGCGTAGAACAAGGGGTTGGTTTTTACCAGGGGTTTTTTAACTACTCACAACTTTGTCCATATATGGGCGTGCCGTGGTGGCGTAGTGGTTAGCGCGACCCATATTTGGAGGCCTTGAGTCCTCGACGCGGCCATCGCAGGTTCGACTCCCGGACCCGACGATATTTGCCGCATGTCTTCCCCCCTCTCCTTCCCCGTTTCATGTCAGCCCACTGTCATATAAGGGACACTAGAGTCCACAAAAGACCCCCTGGAGGGGTAAAAAAACAAACAAAAAAAACAAGCTTTGTCCATATATTCTAGGTGATAAATTTGAAAAAAAAAAAAAAAGAAAAATAATACATCCAAACTCATTTTCATAGTCTTTATGTGGCCTCGTGTTGATGGAAAGCACACTTCAAAAAATCCTTGGCCTCATTGTTCTCCATGCTTCACTTTGTAATCAGTCACTTTGCCGGGGGTCAGACGTCTCTATAGTCTTTTGGCTTGATTCATTTTAATATTGATAAAACTCCGTTTCATCTTCATAACTCTTCTGCTTTTATCCAAATTTCTACAAACTTCATAATTTGTCATTCTATTTTATGCAAAAACATATGAACTGCCACTATGCTTTACAGTAGGAATTATGCTAATTTCTTTGAAAGCATAATCGTCCTCTCTCAACATCAAGTTCACATGATGCGACATAAAAACTTATTTTTGTTACTTTTTATGTCTTGAAAGAGGATTTTGTTCCAAAGGTGATAGTTGATGGCATGCATTTCAGTATAATCCAACTGAGCTGTATAATGTTTGTCTCTTAAAGTAGGATCTGTCACAGTGCCATGTGTCATTCAGAAAGCCATGTCTCCAGGTTTGCAGCCTCAAACCATTAGCTCAGATCACAGGAACTGTCAGGCTGGATATAGATACTCTCTAAGCTTCCTGCATCCTGAACTTTAATTGTTATTATCATCTTCTCAAACTCTTATTTTCTCTCTTGTCTGCACTCAGTTTGGTGCACACAGTGATTGTAAACCATGTAAGGACTATTATCATCTTGTTTTTAAAGAGACTCGCTGACTGCTGAAAAGAAAGAGTTGTTTTTGCTGATATGCAAATTTTAATAAGATGCTTTAAGATCTTTGCTGTGATCTTTGCTATGTCGCATGCATACACTCATATATTAATTTCCCTGTTAGTCATTTGCAGTCATGTGCTTTTCCAAGCTTCTTAATTCTTTCAAACTTGGGGCTTGACAAACCCTCTATCTCCCACTGTGCCCTCCTTAAAATCCCCCCTCCCCTGACCCGCTCCAACACCTGCCATCTCCTGCCCCACCTGAAGGCACTGAGAGTTTCTCTCCCTCCAAATGTACACTTGTCATCCTCCCACTCAATTTAATTGCTCATATGATAGTGTAATGCATGCTAATTTAGGCAGAGTAGATGTGTAGCAGTCGAAATGCCACATGTCCCAGCATGGTGTCGTGTGCTGGTGTGATCACTCCTTCCTTGGTGGAACAGCAGGCTGGGCAGCTGGAGGAGGAGGTGAAAAGGAGGAAGGGTGATTACAGGAAGAGATGAAAATAGAAGCAGAGAAAAGCATGAACATTTGGAGCTGTCCTCAGCTTTTCTAGGTGCTTCTCCAAAAAAAGCGTATGTTAAAAAAAGTCCCCTTTAAACATAGAAAAATTAATTTGCTAGATTTACTTAAAGGTAAATTAGGCAATCATCATATATGCAGTTCTAAAATGTAGTCTTGATTGTCACTTTTGACTTTGCTGTGTAGAAATCACATAGTAAACACAGACGCTGAATATTTCTTATGACACAGCAGCCGCCCTTCTGACCTGATTGCGATTCATTGGAGGTGCCTTGCTGACTCACTTCCTATCTTTCTCTCCTGTCGTATTATCCTGACTGGCAAGATTCAGCATGCCAAGGTCATAAACTTACACACACACACGAATGTGTGTATCCTCTCTCCTTGACGTAAACCTGCCTGCATAGACAGATGTCAGAGATTTATTGATTTAGATCATCGGCAGCTCCAGCAGCAGCTACTTCATACGCTATAAAGTTATACATTATGTCAACAGTTGCTGAAGTTTAGCTGCTAAGTTCCCTGAATATGTCTTCAGTCATTTGGGTAATAGTTACCCATGGTAACGGTGTGAGTTTAAAAAAGGATGAACTGTTAGTGAAGATTTTGAAACTATCGATTCATTTACTGATTCTTCTGCATTTTCTTCCCAGCTTTGCAGATTTGAACTGCAACATCATTAATATTATTATAACTACCATCATTATTAAAACCATGCTGAGAGGTTGGTCTCACACTGACCTCATTAATATATTAAAATGCTAATCTCATCAAGAATTCAGCAGCCACTGTCCTTCTCGGTTCTTGGATTTTTGTTTTTCCTTCTGTCTTCACGCACTCCTCCATCAGCCTTTATTCTTGATTTCACATTGGAATAAATATATATATCATCTGATTGGGGGAAAAACAGATGAGAACATAAATAGATATATCTTTTTTCTATGTGCTGAAGATGATTTCTCGTCTCTAGTCTTCCTTGTGGGTTAAACTGCCTCCAATACTTTTTCACTTCAATTATTTCTACATTTATGTATTTATTTATTTTTTTGGCTCACCTGTTTTGATTTTGTGATTTTTCAGATTGCCACTAGAACGTTTCAAACTTTGTAAAGTATACCTACATATTTTGTCTACCGCGTTTAGTTTTTGTCTTTTCTAGCAAATTTAGTGGTCTATTTCTCAATGCATTTCCACTTCGTTCTTTTGAAATATGCAGCATGACTGCCCTTTGTCCCACTAAATCAGTGAGTGGACAAAGCTAATATAAACAAGGGTTAAATTATGTAGACTGCATGGCAGCTTATATCTGGGGTACAAACCAATTGTTAAGACAGTGTTTGTGTAGTAATTTACAAAAATAATTGTCTGAACCTTTCTTTGTTCACCTTCTTCTGGAAACATTTTTAAAATTTTAAAGGTCACATTTTGTTAGAACTTTTTCTTATTGAAAAGATGATGATTTTGAACCAAAGGTTAGTGGAAAGGGTAGTAAGGCAGATAATGTAAACACTTTAAATAACTAGGCATGTCCAGATACCAAGCCTTCAATAATACTTGTATAACTTAGCTCCAAGCATCTGTTGATGGGTGGCGTTTGTAAATTAATTTTTACAGACACCACAGTGAGCTGCTCATCTAGAAGCTTTGCTATGATTTCTAAAGATCATAACTTGCAGTAACCATATATTGGGATGTGGATATTATTTTAGCAATTTAAAGCATCTGCTTTTACAATAACACTTAAGTAAAAGAGTTACGTGATTAGCTCTGACTTTGCTCAGACAGCTGTCCTTGTGCAGAGGCACAGCAAAAACTACAAACTAATATTCAAATGTTCAAAGCAGAATTTATGGCACTATAGGTTTTAAAGGTTATAGCTGTATGTATCAAATTAGATATTTGTTTAAGCCATAGTGCTGTCCTGCAGATACCTCCGTTGGGACAAAATATGTGTCATTGTCAGGAAAATGTATATTTTATTGTGCTAAACTGGAATCATTAGAGTTGTTGAGCTTTTAAAAATTACTTTTAAGATCAGAAAGTCAATGTGAGCAACTGTCACATTTCTCATAATTTCTTTTGGTAAATCATTTATTCTTGTGCCCTCTGTACAAGCAGAGGACCTTAACCAGCTGTAAAACTTGCTAATGCTGTGGGCCTGCACTGTACATACTTTTTTCATATTACTGTCTAATTAAGTAATAACAGTGTCATTTGATTACAGTGGACTGAAATGTGTTTATTACTGAATAAAAAATTGAGCTTGGTGGCACTTTTCAGCAGTTGCTTTTCTGAGGAAATTATTAAATAATTGTGAATTGTAGACATAAAGTACAAAGACCGTACCCAAGTAGGAATAAATTCCCCTCTGGTTCTTTTTACAAATATGCTGGATATTTCATCTCCCAGCTCTCGCTGAGCTAATTTTTTCCCCTCTTTTTATGACCCACTGAACTATCTAGTTGCTTTGATTAAAATTATCATGATTAAAATGCACATCAACTGGCAGAGACATTTATTATTCAACTGAAAAGATAACTTTAAAGGTTGTCCTTTGAAATGCTCCGCAGTATGTTATACAAAGAAACAAAAAGACCGTTTTTTTCTGGATTGTGCCAGACTTATATGACTCATGACTGAACAGACAGGAATTAGTAGAGTTTCTCACCCCCTTCCTGCTGTTCCTTGCGCTTGATTTGCTACGAGTTGCTCTTTTACTCATTAATATTCCCCACTGCAGTCAGCCTGCTTTTGTTTTGTTGCTTCTGTCTTTATGTAGTTGTCCGTATCTGAGCAGTGGCCATTTTCTCCACCTACGCAAAAGAGCCAGTCTACAGAAACACCCCACAAACAAGCACTGTCTCTCACTCAATCACACAACAGTGAGTTGGAAATTCAATCTGATACTCATTCCATTCATGAATATTCATGTACATCTGCTCCCCTGCAAAGTAAATGTAAGCAGTTTTTAATGCTGTTTAAACAGAAATTTTAACCTGAACTCTTTTAGTAGTAGTTTGTTTTCACATTTGGCTATTTTCCCATTTCAAATGATATGGTATTTACCTTTAGTATCCTCTTTAAATTCACCATTTTTATCTGCAAACAACAGAGTCCTAACTCTAGATTTTTTCCAAATTTTGGGTTGTGAAATATATTTAGTTGGGTATGTAATCCCTGGTGTAGAACATTTGCTGATGTGTCCCTGAAGGAAGCTCTGCGATGTCATCTTAGGCACAGCAGTGATGCAACATCAGTGAAGGATTTGGAAATCACTGTAGGCTGGAAAGATGAAGGTTAAGGAGATTACGGTTTGGAAGAGGTTTGTGGGTTGACAGAATTGCCTGAGGCCGGTGGGGTATGTATACAGGTATGTTTACATGGGTGCTGGCAGTTATGCCTAAAGTGACTAAGACGGCCTGCCACTACATTCACAGCTTCAGCTTACAGCTTATTTAAAAGTGTTTGGTTTAGTTCTGCTAAGTCCTGACTTATTCGTTTTTTTATTTCCTTTACTTTATTCTTATCATTATCTGTCCTCCATTCTCTGACTGTTTATTGAAGAGCTTCTCTCCATTCCTTTGAAAGCTCAGGCAGACTGTGCTGGGAGAATTGAGGAAATAAAGGACCACAACTCTTAATAATATCTTTTTTTTTTGCTGCTTCTGTATAGCACAGCAAAATTCACACAACTTCACAGAAACACACTCTCATCCCTACAGATATCCTGATCTTAGGAAGGATGTTCTTACTGGCCTACTGTACTAAGAAATCCTCCCAAAAATACCTTAAATAGTTGGGAAACTGGCGTAAGAAGGAGAGTCAGAACAGTGGGAAGAAGGAGTGATTAAGCTGCAAGAGGGACAGCTTAGGGGAGACAGAAGTTTATCTGTCATGATGAGTGTTATGGTCTTTCCCTGTCGTGTGTATGTTGTTGTGTGTGTGTGCATTAAACCAGTTTTCATGATGGAAAGATAAAAGACCCCCAGAACCCTTTGATGTCCTTTCTCAAAGATGAAATCAGTTAAACAGCAAACCAAATAGCACTTTTTAACTAGATCCATTTACACATCAGAGCAGCATTATGCACACTGACTTTAAAACTTCAAACATGGCTGCCCACTTGAACGAATGGATGATTCAAAGTACGCTATTTAGTCGCTGCAGGAAGATGTCTTTTACAAAATTGGATCAAATGGAAAATGTCGTTTTGGAAAATGATTGCTCATTTCTGTAAACTATGTGCTGCCTCACCACAAAGAGAAAGAAAGCCACCAATGCTAACATATACTGTTTCAGCACATCCCAAATATGCCTAATGGTGGTAAATACTGGACTCTTAGTGTCAATGTTATATGAACAAAAAACACGTGCTGATGGAAATTTGTGAATTTCTAGTATATTTTGAACTCATGAAAGTAGACATTTTCTTCTTTCATGAGTAGAAAGTAGAAAATGTGTTATGGTGTTTGATTTTTTGCTGCAAAATCAAACACCTTCACAGATTTATATAGTTGGCAATGGACTAAATGGGTGCATCAGTCTCTCTTCAACTGTAGTTACCCAGGATATTCTTGAAATTGCTGAGCTATTTAGTCCAGAATGTTGAATATTGTACTGCAGTGAGTCTCTTTCTGCCTGTCTACTTACTTTTGAGCAATAACAGTTTTACATTATTTTGGTCATTATGTTCCAACTGTGCACCAATTTGATCTAACCAAGAAAATGTTTCAGCCTTTAATAAAATAGGTGATGAGGGATTTTCCTTATTTCCTCATTAATTTTTCATAGCTCATCAGCAGGAGATCTGATGATTTGATCAGAGGTCATAACATTTAATAAGTCAGATGGTCCAAGTTGTAATCAAAACTCAAACAAATGCAGAATACCGTGTGCATTGTCAAATAGTCATATGAAAATACCATCCTACAAAGAAAAACTAATTGATTTATAAGAGTTCAAGTATAAGGGTAAAATTTAAATGGGAAGGGATGAAATAGCATTGGCAAAGGGACAAATTGTCCAAGACCTGCCTGTTTCACACAGTTTATACATGATGACTCGGAACGCTGCATCTGTTTGTTGCTCTAATAGTAAAGACTGCATATATCTCCAGAAAATCTTCTTTCTAGAATGAGAAATGCATCAGTCTGCGAAGTTATAGTTTTTTAAAAATTTGTTGTAGAGTATGTTGTCTTCTCTGTTGTTTCATATGGTGTCACAGTGAGGACATTTCATGTATTTTAGTTACAGTTAGCTCTTTAGTTGTCTCTCAAAGTTGAGAGATACTGTAATGACCTCATTGTGCTTGATTTTCAGATTATTGACAGTGATATGGTCTTCCATGTAGACTGTTATATATTATGTATTGTTTATTTGTTGGATGTGTTTTAACCAAAAATCCTTATTGGTAATATGACCTAATTCTGATGAATCATAATTTTTAAATGCTAATCAGTCATTATACTTGGGCACAAAAAAATGGAGCTGCAGCAATAAAAGTACGCTTCGATTAAGTGTTAGTCACCAATTTAATCAACACCTCATCAGCTGGTTTGTTTTTGCTTTCATGCTAATGTCCATTTAAATACATGGAAAGTATTCATAACAGGGCTCAGTAATTTTTCTAATGTGAAACAATTTTTCTATTTTCTGTTGCAGTTCCTTTGTCCTTCTTTTCTGACGTTATCCAGCTCCCTTTACCTTTCATTTTGATTGTGGCTACTGGGAGTCCTCACATCTTCTGAGATTTCTCTTCTCCTTCCCACACTAGAAAACCAACATGGCGGCCAATTAGATTTCTGGACAGTGCTGACCATAAATCATGCACTGCACTGTCAGACACAGGGACTTACTACCTTCTTTTTTTGCAGTTCTTCCTTTTTGTTCCTTCCTTTTTCTTCTTTTTTAAATCACAAATTGCATTGCAGGCATGCTTATCCACCTTTAATCTGCTTATACATCTCATCTCATTTTAATTAGATTTCTTTTCTGTTCTTCGTTGCTTGCTTTAACTTTTCATGAACACTGTCTTTTGTTTTTTTTCTCTTGTCTTTTTGATGAGCCATTATTGAAAGTAAACATTTGATTAATATTTAGCAAAGACAAGTTGTTTGATGTTGACAAGGTTAAGTTTTTCATAGATATTTGTATACTTGTTGTAGCCGCTGCCTCCGACATCCAGGCTTCATTCCTCTTTTTCCTTTCTTTTTTTCTACTGCAGTCTGAACTCTGTAATGAGCTCCCTTTCTGCCATTGTCTTTCTGTTTTCATTCTTCCTCGCTCTCTCTATGTGCTGCTGTTTTTTCTCTTCCTTTTGCTTGCATGTCGGGGAACAAGGCTGTAAATGGTCGTCAGGGAGAAGACATTTTGATGGAGGAGAGATAGTGAAGACAAAATGTGGCAGTTTTTGGTCATAGTCGAGCTTAAAAATGTGATAAAAGATATTAATTGAGGAGGGATGTGTCTCTGGGCAAGAAGGCTTTATAAAGTATTTGTTTTTAATGTGTGAAGCTGTATATTTACCCATATTTAGGTAGTGCATTATGTCTTTGTGCACTGTGACTGAATAATAGCCACGAGTAGAAGCTGAAACAGGAAGTGGGAGGCAAAATATACCTCAGCGCTGTATGGAATTGTTTTTTTCAATTTGCTAGTAAACATTTTTGCCATGAACTTAGATATTATGTTTGCTGGTGTCCTTTATTGTGTGAGGTCATATGTTTACATGTTGCTGGGGGAATATAGAGTGCTTTGCAAAAATATGAATTCCCTTTTTTGCATTATGTCAAACTTTGGTCAAGTAAATTTTACTTTAAACCATTTCACTCTAACGCTGGCTGTTAGGATTTTGTCCGATATTTTTGTTATCTAGCAATTATTTAGACTTGAGAAATAATTAGAAATAAACACTTTCAAATAACTTCTGCACCTTTTATCTTTGACTTTTCTCAAAAGTACATATTTTATCTTTTTGCTGAAAGTCTTCAAATTGATTTTCTGCCTCTGCACCGTGGTAGATTTCTTTTCAAGTTTTTATCCTCTTTAAAATTTGTTTTAGTTTTAGAAGTATTTGTAATTACACTTATTTAATTTCATAGATTCTGTTTTGTTCCTTTTAACCAGAATTGGGCTTTTCACTTTAAAATGCGTCCTTGTAAGCAAAAGGCTGAAATTAGTTTTTACACCAGAACAGTCCTCCTCATATGTGTATTACAATGATGGATTCAAATGTGTTTTGTGTTGAATTTGTTTTTATTGCTTCTTCACCTAGAGATATGTGTGGCTTTTATTATTATTGCTAAATTTCAATGGAAAATGCGAGCAGTGCTTGCCTGTGGCATTGTTTTAGGAACCCTGATAAAGAGTTTGAGTGCATTGCCGAGTTGTATCAGTGGAGCCTCCCACTGGCAGTATGTTAATTAAACTGGCACATTGCAACCTTGATTAAAGCCTAATAACTGTTTGCTTTTTTAACTTTTGTGAGCCCCTTCAGCTCACATGGCAGTTGACACATCAGTCTGCTCATAAACACCGGACAGACATGCAAAAACGCGTTATATCACCTCAGTACATCGTAATTAGTCCTCCCTGTTTGATTTATTTCCACCGTTAATTTATGCACTAATTCCTTCTGTTAATGAATGGTTCTGGCTCTGTTTTTTCACCTCTACTTCCATCTTACGGTCTAAGCTCTTTATTATGTTTACACTGAGGCACCGCCAGTCATAAAACTGTTCTCCAGTGCACTTATTCGAATCAGCTAGCTCATTATTGCGTTTTATCACTCTCTACGAAGTCGACAACAGGGGAGACATTTGAAGGGTTTTGGTGTTTTTTTAATGTTATCTGGTTTGTTGCCATGTTTTTGTATCTAAATCTCCTTTTAGATGACCATTGTGTGTGTTATTTCCTGACAACCAAGGATTAAAGTTATTGGTTTTGAAGAGTATGGTTAATGTTAGACTTTGATGTACTAAACTTCCTCCAACCCAGCAAATTCAAATTAATGGCTTGTTTACTGTTTTCTGCAGAGTTGAATTTCATGCTAATGATAGACTTCATCTATTTGATTTAGGCATGTTGTTTCCAGGGACACACCTAAAGATTGCAGGTTAGTAACTCCCAAGGACTGAAATTGGTATAATAATATTAATATTTATTATTATTATTATTATTATTATTATTATTATTATTATTATTATTATATAATAATGATATATTTGTCCTAATAATTTAGAAAATCATATTTTAAAGAGGTTCTCAGAAGTGATGGAGTGGAGGCCCACAGCATCACAGGCCCATTAAAAGCAATTTGCTAAGTGAACCCATTTGATTAATTAAATACAGACTAATATTTCTTAGCCCTTTTTCTGTAGATTGTAATAATTTTCCACTTGCAGATAATAATTAGATTATTACACAAGACCAGTGAAAAAAATATGGAGATGTGGGCTTAATGAAAGTGTTTGCTTGCTCAAAGGTTGCTGCTTTCAATATGTACTTTGACTCAGACAAGCAAACATCATCAGAACTTGTATTGTAATTTATGAAATTTGACTGTATATGGTGTTTTTTTACATTTCTGCCTTTGTTTTACAACATGCAGCTGAAGTGTCAACACATTTCTCAAGATGTGTTGACATGTACGTGACATCTAATTGTTCTAAAAAACTGGTGACCTTCTCATGTTCTCTAATAGGGATTTTTTTTTCTTCACTTACCTTCCTGTTTATTGTATGTGGGTGCAGGACAAAGTTGGTTTCTCATCTTCTTCCTCAAAGTTTGAGTTGTTTTAAACTTTGCAATTATACATTTTGCTATTATTATTCTGAGCTTAGATTTGATGACGAGTTAAGATGAGTAACCTTTTCTCTTTCAGCTATTTTCTGTCTAAAATATAAAACCATCTGGCAACTTTTGTTCAAGAGGTCTTTCTCTTGTCATTTCTATTTTGAAAAGTCTGCCTTTAAGAGAAGTCACTCTCTGTACCATGGCATATAAATATCCCTAAAGTTATCTTTTTTTCTACATTTTACAGTCTGAGATGATGCCACTTCAACTAGAAGAAAAAATATTACTTATTTTTACAAATCATTACGTAGGGTGCTAATAAATGGATGGTCTGTTGATAACGGTAACTGTAAACAGAGGCAGTGATAACTGAATCATAGACTGAATCACTGGCTAGTTGTGCAATAGGCTGATATCCTGATGGCAGACATCCTAAACAAAATCTACAATGGATGACAGATTTTTATTGAACGTGGTAACAGACAGTCAACCAATCTTTAAAGGGGAACGGATAAAGAGCCAAGATATCCTAGGACAGGATATAAATGTGTGACCTTCAGTAGGATGCGTCCTGGTGTAATAACACCTATCTGAAACATGATGATATTGCCTTTGTCAAAAACAGGATGTTGGTAATTGGGTTATGTTGTCTTTCAAAGGGAATGTGAGCTGCAGCAGTGATGGGATAAACAGGCTGCCTGTGTTGTGTGTCAGAACACGGTCGGGTGTGTGGGCACCAGGCATCAGAGGATGTCCCTGATTCTGATCGCATCTGGTCTCTATGTGATTTCTTCTTGTCATCCAATGCCTTAAATCTGGACCAGAATCAGTCGGTGTGATCACTCGGTTCACAGTCATCGGGTCATATAAACAGCACAGACGAAAAAAGTGGCAGTTTGGTGTCTCTATCTATATGTGGTGTTGCAAATGTGCATAGATGTTGCATGTATATGTGAAAGATGGCAATCTATCCACTCTGACATCCAATATAAATGCTTTTATGAACATCACTATCAGTCTCGAGGGAGTCTCAGCCCTGTAGCTCCTCCTGGGCAAGATTGTTTCATCAGTTTGACAGCTCAGCGTTAAATTATGATTCCAAAAGCCTGAGATATAGACTATATTACTACCGTCTTAAGTCAGATAGGCTGTCATATCATAAATGTAAGATTGGAATTCTAAAAGTTTTTTTTTCAATCCTCAACAAACCATGTAGTAATTTCCAGTAAGTTCAGTTAAACATGTAAGCAACTTTATAGTGTTATGCCAGATTGATGCTTTTATTTCACAGATTAATCAGGAAACAGTTTCATAGTGAACATTGTGTCTGATGTCACTACTGTGAGTCACATAAGATTGTATCAGCACAAGCAAAAAAATCTAGTTTAACCCACTTAGTGTCCGGAGATGGATAGAAGTAATCTTGTAGAATTTTCCAAAACACTTGTGGGACATCCAGGTCATTTTGTCCATTTTAGTGGCACAGTGTTCCTCATTTTTAGGCTGCATAGCGTCAAGCTTCAGTACACTCTGTGCCATGCCACTTATCAAATGCTGCTGAAATCAGTGGTGTTTTATTTAAAACTAAACTTTGTATGTTGCAGATCGAGTTGTCATTTTCTTTAGAGAGTATTGGATGCACAGTATGCTTGAAATATATTTTTTTCCAACAAAGGGCAAAAGCTGCTAGCTAAAACAGGTTCTTATTCTTACTCAAAAAGTCATTGATTGTACTTCAATGTTAATAATTGTACTAGTATGTAGCAAAGAATAATCATCAGTTTATTTGGAGTAAACGGGGGTTTAAAACGAGAAGGAAGAAGCAATGTGAAGGAGGGAGATGCAGAATGAAACTGAAATAAATAAAACAAGTTTAAATCTACTAGCTAGACTATTCTCCAATTCAAACAGACTTTATTTCATAAAGATAAAATCAATCTTCCTAAAAACAATCTTCCTTATATATATGCCTCTTGTATCACATGAGGTAAAGTTGAACAGCTGTGCTCCTTTAGGGGTGGTGTCCTATAAGTTGTTGATGTATCTTTCAACACCTGATTCAAAGTATTTTATTATTTCCTCAGCCTGTCACCAAGTTCTGCAGGAGCCTGCTAATGATGCAGTCATTAAAGTCAGGTGTGTTCAACCAGGGAAAAACCTAACAGATGCAGGACAACCATCCTGTGCTGCACACCCTTAACAAAAGGCAACTTTTTGTTTAGTTCTTTAGAAACATCCATATGTGTTTCTTAAATTCTTATGGCCATCATTCCAGCTTCACAGGACTTTGGCTCTATTCTGTAGAATTGCAGAAAATTGTCTGGGCTGTTTGCAAGAGTCCTGCATGGATTTTGTGAAACTGGAACACAGATAAAACACATGGAATATGTTGGTGAAGAAGATGGAGGGAAACTGGAATGGACAAATTGAAAAATCATTTTCAAACAATATTTCCTGCAAAACGGCTGCATCATCTGTTCTCCCAAATGTCATCACCAAACAGACAAACTTATGATGAGCCTAATCCAAGCTTTGCCTCACATATGAGAATCTGTCAACATTGGTCAAACGTTTCTTAAAAAAATGCATAATAATAATAAAAAACTTGTATTTCGCATAACCAATAAATCAAAATGTATACTTTTTTATTACTAGGAGGTGTATTTGCTATCAGTGTAGATTTGTTCATGAAAAGATTTGCCAGTGGACTGTTTGCACAAAGGATAAAGATTGAAAAAGAGAAATATGGTATGGAAAACAAAACTTACTACAGGGTGGTAGAAAGTGTTATTTCTGTGCTATAGAAATAAGATATTTCCATATAAGTTTCTATATATTTCTATAAACATATTTAATTTTAAATATTGAGCACAGAAATAAAATAAAAAAGATGAGCTATGTGTTTATGCAAAACCAATATTGTGTGTAAGAAAGGAAAATGGCCTCAACTTTGGTCCCCTTGCCTTGGATGCAAAGGTTCCACAGGGTATACTACCACAGGTGGACTTTTCCCTCTTGTCTTTTTATTTCCTAGCTATACAGCCTCCATCATGTTTTACCAGTCCTTGTTGCCGTGGCAACACAGAGCGGAACTGAGAGAGGGAAAGAAAGAGGAAGAAATAGAGGAAGAGAGCAGAGTAGAGTGAAGCCCAGAGGGATCCTCCACTCTTCCATCTCTGTAATCTAAGAGAGGAAGGTGTCACTCCCCCAGATCCACCTTGGTAGAAAATTAGATTAAATGGATATGGGGTTTTTTTTCATAGGAAGCACATCCTGTGGTTAGACATGCTGCCACTGCTTAAATTGGGCTTTTGCATTTTCACCCTGCAATATGTTAGTGTGATTAAGCTTCATTGGCGTAGTTCTTGTGTGTAAACATCAAACAAATAATAATGACACAATTGTAGACATCCAAATGAGCTGTGAAAGTCAACACAAAGGTTTCATCTACAATCGTTGGTGCATGTCCTCTATTCAGGGAAAAACTTCAGCTTCCATGTGGCAAAATTATGACAGTGGTGTGTTTTCTGCTTAAAGCAAAGCATTGTGCCAGATTTTATATCTCGAGTGTAATGTACAGCCTGCCTGTTTTTACTAATTTTGTGTTACTTCCCATAATTATTAACTTCACCTACATTTGGAGCTAAATGACTGGAGAATAAATAGGGGGGGGATTTTAACTTCTGGCTTGGCTGTGTTGTTACTACAAAGTGTCACAAAGGAAATTAGGAAAAATCTATCAATACGTCTTGATGAGAATCATCTTGATTGTAGTTAAATCTTGAATTTTAGACCACTGTACTTGTGTCAGTTTTAGAGAAGAAGTTCACTCTACACTGCATGAAAACATGAGTCTTAGATGCATGAAAATTTCACCCACAGTCAGAAGCACACCATGCACTAGAAGAAGACAGAGGGCATGTTCTGTTATCAGAGACAGAGAATTTCAGATTTATCCCCCTTTCTCCTTCTGTAAGGGTTGAAATGCTTGTTTAGGTTTCTGGATGCATCAGATTAGACCATTGTTATATTAATCCAAAAAAAATTCTTATATGTCACCATGTTTATGATTAGCTTTTGATAGTGAGATTGGATTAAGCACACCCATACTTGCAGACACCCAGGTGAAGATGCATATAAATAGCTTAAAATATGTTTTATTGCAGTATCTTTAATTTATGTGTATTTATCAAGTGTGGAAAAATTGAACATTAAGAAATAGACTTAAAAAGATCACCAGTCGTGCCATTGCTTTCACCCATGTTGTCATTAATTCGTAGAATCTTCAATGACAAATAGGTCTTCAAAAACATTTTGGTAACTTTCAGGATACATAGAGAGGGGTCTTTAACCATTCCAAATCCAAATCCTTCATTATGTACTCTACTTTTTGAGTGGGAACTGAGATGTTCATGAAGAGGTAGGGATTCTGTCTCTGTTGTGCCATTTCTGTGTTGATTTGGCCACTTAGCTTTGGATGTTTATCCATTTTAAATGTCTCAGGGAAAGGCCACCAAATTTTTACTTAACATCTTCTGGTATATTAAGCATCTATTGATTCCATGCACTCTAAGAAGGTACCCAGAACCTTTAGGGGAAAATTAGCCCAAAGCATCTCAGATTTTCCACAATGCCAAATTGTGGAAATGAGGTACTTTGCCACACATTCATCAGTTTAGTGGCTGGATGTCTACGGGTATGTTGCGCTGCCTCATAATCAATGTGAACTATCAATATCAACTGGGAAATGGTAAATGCTCTATGGCAGACCATCCATAGTTGAAGCACTATCCTAAAGTCTGAAGGAATAAAATGACTAGCAAAATCAATATAATGCAGACTGAAGGCCTTTTTGCAGCATAAATTTGATCTTTGAAGTTTTCTTAAACCAGTTTTAAAATTTTCATTTTGTGAACTTGATATTATGTCGTCTTGTGAGTTTTATGTGTCGTTATACCCCACTACTATCCTCTTCACTGTGAATACTGACAAGATAAATATGGTTCCTGGTTCAGCTTAGTGACCAGTGACATAAAAAGGAACTTCTTTGTTGTTGTATTTAGACTGTAGGAAAATAAATGTTGGAAAATTATAGGTTGCTTGAAACTCTTTATCCACTGAAAAAGGTCAATTGTAAAATGAAATTATTGCTTAAATTGCATTTATTCTAAAATAAATGTTGGGGCAAAATATTTGTGAAATTGCTTTAGGAATAGATTTGTTTCTATATTTTTAATGGAAGGTTAAACTACTGCAAATAATTAATTGATTTAAATGCTTTCCATATGTAGTGATGGGATCATTTGTTTTACTCTGAGACACTGGAGAGCAGCCTTGGCAACCTTGAGAGCAGCATTTAGGACAGCCCATTCCACGCAGTTCAAAGACATCAACAAAATGAAGAGCCAACATTCAACGCAGTCATCAAACTCTAACAGGAAACAATATTTTCCATCTCTGTCTACATTAGGGTTGGCAGTAAATTTGATCAGACCTATAGGGATTAATGCAAATCTGAAAGCTTTATATGCTTTCAAAGCAATTTTCTTTGGATAAGGTATTTTTATATTCCTATAAGGCAAGATGAGAGAAGCTTATTAATGCTAACAAATTGAAAAAAAAATAGCTCTACATCAGATAGACTGGGTGGAAGTGATATGATTTTAGAAAACATTACTATATGCAAATGCATAAACATTTATCTCATTTCTACATATTTTGCCCTGAAGAAGCTGGAGTTTCCCTGGTATAAATTTTCAAATGGTACTTTCTGAAGGGCAGCAGTTCTTTTTTTTCCGTGGACACAGATTGCTGTTCTGTAAACTCCATTTTTATCAGTAGGCTTTTTACACATTAAATGTTTGCAAAACACTGGTAGTGTTCTTTAAGTTTTTTAATTGTCAGTGTTTGTCTCTGATCTTTCTCCAGGAAAAATAAGGATGGTTATACTCCTAAGAGATACAGTCATCAAACAAGTATAATATTTCATTTTAATTGTTGAGTGTATGGACTTAAGATCTCATTTGTGGGGGTTCAGTCTAAAGTTGTCAATATGTTTCAACACATTTTTTTTATCATCAGCCTGGTCAATACCACACTCATTATAGCACAAAAATGTGGGTTCATGTGTATGTAAAAAGAATGCATGCGGACCAATGTATATGAATACATAGTCGAAGAGTCAGACAATGAATAAGAATTAACCCTGTGAAGTGAGCGGGATAATTCCATGGTAATTAGTGTTCTGTGTAATCAGTTTTTATTTTCCTGTGCTGCTGTTAGGTGCAACAGACTAAACAAAAGGAGGCTTGCGTGCATTTCTCCCTCACTCGTCCTCTAATTACAAACATATCCAATTAATTACCCACAAGTCCCATTTTCATCTGTGTGCACAAAGTGAGAGGACGAGATTGGAGCAGGGGGCAGTCAGCCAGGAGCAATGACACACACTAATACACAAAGAAAAAATAATAATTAGTCACACACAGGCATGTAGAGTATAGATTCACAAGCATGTTTGCACCATAAAGCACCCCGTTATAGAAAACATGCTGGCCATTTGTGAGTTGACTGATTTTGAGTGAGGGAGTTGGTGTTGAAGGAGCCTTGTTTCTGTTTGAAGATGAGGCTTAAGGCACAAGCTGCTGCTTCAATATTTTGTGCTCACATTTCCCACTGCTACAAACTCTCTATCTTTTTAGTAGTTCTACAATGTGTATATTAAGCTTTAAATATAAATGTCATAGGAGAACATGAAATATTGTAATTATTTTTGAGCAAGTTCAACAAAACTGATTCTGAATTCATTTCACACAGCTAAAATTGAATTTGTTTTCATAGTTCACAGTCTGAAAAGTGATGATGCAAAACTGAGTTTTTAACTGAGTGAAATGAACTTGGAGCTATTTCTTGTTCTAAGTGAACCATCAGTTTAACACTTCAAATTCCACTTACATTCTGCCCTTATTTGCGTATTTTCTCAGTTTTAGTATAAAAAAGAAAAATAAGTCTGTAAAGTTGGTCATTAAGACTTTAAAGGTGGAGAAAAGAGTTGAAGTAAAATATTATTCCATAATTACTCACTTTAAGAATTGAATGCTTGTTGTTGTAGTTGTGATATTTCTATTGTTTCAGTGGGTAAGTGTGAAAATACATAAATTCAAACTCTTTTCAGTTCGTAAAACTTATGATATATGCAGTATTTGTAATCATGAATTACACATGCTGCTTCTTCAGATATCATTTCAACCCTATTATTGTTAGGAGAATGTTTTGGCTCGGTGATGTACACTTTTATGATGTTATAATTTTCCATAATTTAGCAGGATTATTGCCTCATACTGCGTTTCTACTCGATTTAACACAGCAGGATCATATACCAACTGAAAACATAAAATTCTCTGTATGTTATCCTACTTTATCCTTCCTTTATTTCCTTCATTGTTCTCACTAACATTCACCCTTTCATAAACAGTAGGTAGCTGTTAGCCTCAGCTTATTTTTGTCCAATTAAATCCTATTTAACTTTCTACTGCAGTGCCCCCCTATCATCTCTCTAACTCTTGACATGGAGTATATGCTCTGGTCATTAGTTTGAGAGAGTAAAGGGCTTTGGCCCTTTACTATGCAGAATAAGAAGGCAATGGTGGGCAGTAATCAAGAAAATGCTAGGTACCCTCTATTCTTAGCAAGTTTCCTCCAAAGGCTGTTCATGTAAAGTGGATGTTGGTTCTTCTTTGGTGTCTTTGGTGTTCGACTGGTCTGCAACTGTGGAGCAGTTAGCAAATCAAAGCTGTCAGAACTGAGGTCTGTGTCTATACAAGATAAGCTGGCAGAAATTTACATCGTAGTATCTAAAAACAGAACTATTTGTGTTTGTAGAGTAGGTTAGAAAGGCATAAATACAGACAGGAAAGGGAAAGAGATAAATGTGCCAGTGTATTCTTTCATTAGGTCCCGAAATGACTTCAGAGACACTTGTTTGACTGACATGGGTGCTTGCTGTCAACAAAGGTCATTCAGTGAATGCGTGAGAATGAAAGAGACTGACAAAGTCCAAGTCAAGAGGTGGTGTGAGTAACGATTGTGCTCTATGCTAAAACCTCCATGTCATAGGACTGAGCTGAGCTCTGCTCCAGAGGCATTTCTGCCCCGAGGCCAAGTGTCTTTAACTGTGAAATGGTTCTCAGTTTCACCCTCTCTTTGCCAAAACCACCGTGAAGTGGACCTCAGCCTGTATCAATGAATCCTCTTCATGCACTTTTCTATTACAACCATTTCTATAGCATAGATACATGCATTCATAAGGACCTCATCTTTTTGTAAAACCCTTTATCACTGACAAACACAGTCCATCAGTTCAAGGTTATTTGTGTTTTTTTTTCATTAGGTTGATTTACCATGCATTCCTTTAAGGATTGTGATTGTGCATACATACCATTGTGGAAACCCAAAGAGGCATTGTAGTATCACTTGAATTTTGACCCCCGGTGATTACTGTCAGACCTTTTGTCCGACTGAGAAGGCTCAGGCAGACGTCCTGCTGTGGGAGTGGTTCTGTTTTTGAAGAGGTGAATACTGTTCATGGCACATTGAATGAAAGCGCAGAAAATCACATGTGCACACTCTAAGCACAGAAAACTAAAGCAACTTTTATTTTTCACATTCACCACTCGACTCTTCAGTCCTTTAGTTAATCTTGTCCACTGCTGTCAAACACTGTGGCAACTGCAGCTTTTTTTATTCTTCTACAGTAGCTTTGTCATACTTCGAACCTGCCTGAAGACACCTAGCTTGCATAAATTGAGGGAATTGCATCACAATGCAGTCACAGATTTTAATATTCACTTTTTAGATAATCAGTGAACAAACATCTGAAATCCAATTTAAACTTTTTCACTCATGCAGGGAACACAAATGTGTGGAAGAATGGGCAGATACGACAGACATTTATATTTCTGGCCTACAAGGAAAATCTAACACTTAAACCAACCTTCCATTATGTATAGATGATTTTTTTTGGCACAACTTTAATTTATTTTTGAAATAATAAGATAAGATAAGATTTATTTGTCATTGTCATCAACAGATTACAACGAGATTGAGATTTGCTCGACTCGAGTTAAAATGTAGGTTATGTGTATATACATAATATACAATATACATATACATACATACATAAAAAAGATAAAGAAATAAATAGTACAAAATGAGAAATAAATAGACAGCAGAAGATGGTTGCAGCGCCTGGAGGTGTCGCAACAGAATTTACATTTTTAACAAAGTGGTGGTGATAAACCATAATTGTATGGTTTATCACATAAAATTTAACTATAATTTTGTGATGACAAAATGATAATGTCACATCACAAAATGATGAATTTTTAAGGATATGCTTATTCATTCTTGAATAAAACTAGTCAAATGGCCAAATAGTTAATTGTGTGATCGATATTGCAAAAATCAGTTGAAATATTACCACAATTTTTATTTTTTTGAACTTTCTAACCTCTCTATGTTGTAGTTAGTTTGTTAAATATGAAAGGTTTTACCTGCTAATATTGGTAATAATCATATTGGTAGGCAATTACAGTTCCTTCAGTTGACTTAATCCACATGTGCCCTTTCTATGTTATCGGGGCGGATACCATAGTGGCTTTGGAGGTAGGCCTAATGAAAGACCTGAATTACTCTTTTATTCTGTGGAAAGACACACATGACACTTTGAGGGAACGCTCTCCTATTCAACACCCACCTATTCCCATCTCTGTCTGTTTCTCTCATATTCACCTTTTCTCACCCCCCCCCAATAAGTGCCATGTCTCACTCCATTTCTCCATACAATGGCTGTGCTGTATTGCAACTGTTCCTGAACCCCTGCAGCCACAGTCTGTCCCCAGGCCAAGTCTATGACACAGTTGGCTGGGGCAGAAGAAAGACCCTGCAGCCCTGCCTCATTAAAATGGTAAAGAGCTGGAGCAGGGCAGGAAAGCTAATCCCTCCACCGGTCCCCTCCTAGAGCCCTCATCTTCTGGCCTAAGACCCTGAGACATAACACACATTTAATATCATGAGCAGCTCAGGGGTTTGCTAAAATACGCAGCCCACGGGACATGGAACTGATAGGGATCAAATGGGACAGTTTTGGGAGCTTGGAGTGAAGGAGATGGATTTGGGCTATTTTGAAGGAATGGCACACTGATTAAATTTGAAAGTATTTATATGTTCCTCTACAATGTAGTCTTGTCAATTTGACTGCTTATTTGTAAGAACAACAGTTCCCCCCCAATTTCCAGTGAAGTACAAAATGTAAAGAAGTCTCACAGCTGTATTTGTTTAACTGACTGTTCTGGTGCTCGTTGTTCTGTTGCATATCCGCCAGAGACAGTCACACACATATAAAGTTACTGTGGTCGCATAAGAAGGTTTGTTTTATTTTTCAACCACAACTAAAACTTGCTAATTCATACAGTGGTACAAATTTAGAAGAAGAGCATAAAAAAGTGAAACCAGCTCCACACTCATTGACACATTCAGTTTCAGAACATTTTAGGTTCGAGGCTTGCAAAAAGAGCTAAAAACATGGAGATGCTAATTTCCCCAAAGATTAATGCTACGCAGGTACTTCAGTAAAAGCAGTAATAATCATTTTTACTATTGCTTCACAATGACAGCTTACAAAAAATGTAGTACTACAGTGTACTGTGAAGACTTAATTGTGTTTATCGATTGTGCTTAAAATACTACAATATAAGCAAATTGTAATACAACAGATTAAATCCACAGGGTCACATGCACTGCCTTTATATTTTTAGAAGTTCTGGTTTCGTACTTTTCCAAAGCCATAAAACATTGTTGAATCATAAAATACATTTTGAGTTCAGTTTGCATGCTTACTGAGCTGGTCCACCTGAAGTCCTCTGCGATACATAGTATTTTGCTTTCACCACAAAGTGATAAGGGAGAGGAGAAATGGGAATAAAAGGAGAAAACGAATGAGCAAACCCATCTGTTGGTGTCCAACGTTAAATATCTAAGGGAGCGGATCTCTCCAGACTCCAAAAATGAGTGTGCTGGCTTTTGTTCAGCCCTCTGGCAGCTTTTGTAAAAGGGCATGACAAGGGTGTGTTTGGATTATGCTAATGCATTCTACAGTGAAATTAAAGTTGTATTCAGTCTTAGATGTAGTCTGCTCAATCATTTGCTTTGGACAATGACAATAAAAATAGATTTAATACACTTTGATATTACCCTGAGTATGTGCTGATAGCTTGTTCTCTCTTCTGAGGGCAGATCTTGATTGTGATAATTAACTAATCTCATAACACGGTGCACATGTAACATAAAAGACCTTATTTGTTATATATGTATATTTAAAATATGCATGCCTCACAAAGGGATATCACAGGGAACATTTCCACACTGCAGCCACAAACTGTTTATGCAAATAATTTGAGGTTTAAAAATTAAAAAGGTGTAGTGTGTATTTATACTCTGAATCAATGTGTCAATAACTTTAGAAGACCACCTTATGTTGCTCTGGCAGTTTTCCACATCTAGAAATTGTTCCTCATTCTTTGATGTAAAATGGCTCAAAATCAGGTAGATTTGACAGAGCGGACATCAATTTTTAAGTCTTGCCACATATTTTAGATCTATATTTTGACAAAGCCATTCTATTATAATAATATGCTTTGATCTAAACCTTACTATTGTAGATATGCCTGCATGGTTAGGGTCTGTGTCTTGTTGGAAGCTCATTCTCCACCCCAGTCTGAAGTCTTCTGTAGCTTCTAACAGGTATGCATTTTGCTCCATCCACCTTCCCTTGCAAACTCTGACCACTTTCCCGTGTCCTTAGAAACATCCTTTCAATATGATGCTCCCTCCACTATGTATTCCTGTTAGGATTGGGTGTTCTTTGTTCCTTTTTTTTTCTTCTCCCCTCCAGGGGGTCTTTTGTGGGCTCTAGTGTCCCTTATAGGAAAGTAGGCTGACAGGAAAGGGGAAAGGAGAGGAGAGAAGACATGCGACAAATGTCGCCGGGTCCGGGAATCGAACCCGCGACGGCTGCGTCGAGGACTCAAGACCTCCAAACGTGGGTTGCGCTATCCCCTACACTACCACAGCACGCCCTTCTGTTACTTTTTTAATCAGTTGTTTTGGTTGACTTTATGAAGGGGTCTGTCATTAAAGTATACAGATGGATGCAATTCTTCCCAGCTTTTTAATAGTAAAACAAATGTTTCTATGGCCCAGTTATGCAAAATCCCCTAAATAAAATACATTGTTTGTAGTTGCAACATGAGGGAATATAAAGAAGTTCAAGGGGCACAAATACTTTCGCAAGAAATTTTACATGGTACTTTCTATTATCAGACTCCCTTTATATAACTTCTAACATAATTGTATGTTGTCACGATACTAAAAATTTGCGTGTGCTCTTGTGGCTTCCACAATAATTGTGTATTCATGTTCATAATTACTCAGCTGATCACAGCAGTTTCACATTAAGTCTAGGGAAACAATGAGCTTTTTACAGAGCCTGACGATTTAACGGTTTTTGTGGAAAGCTTTAGCGATAAACGCGGTTCGGCTTTTGTTTCTGTACAAGTATCTATGATGTTGAATGCAGAATTCTGTAGCTGTTTTCAGATGCTATAATGAACTATTTCAATTGCAAGGCTGTAGATGACTTGATTTATTCAGAGAGGATTCTCATCTGCCTTGGGTGATCTTGGAATCCATACATAAGCGGGTGTGGACTGTGAAAGCTGCAGCTAATTTAGGACAATAAGCACTACACACTTGAAGCTTTAATGATCAGAATTAGCATGATTCAGATGTTAATGTATTCATTATTTATAATATTCATTTTCTGTGTGGGATTTGTAGTTTCTGCCAAAGACTAAAGAGATGAAATATATTTTTTTCTTACAGTAATTACTCATCTCCCTTTATTTCATTGCCAAATTATTTATGTTGGCCCTTTTATTGTAGGATTATATTGGATAGGTGATAATTTAGCATTAACATTTTTGTCTGTGTGTAAACACATAGTTTGGAGTTAATTACTATAATCATAATTATTAAATAGCTGTTTTTCTGTCACTGCCCTTCATTTGACATATTCTGCAACAACAAACAATTACTTCATACTCACGTGTTTGCGCACACTTACACACACACCCCCTTGTGTGTCAGTTGGCAGTTAGCCAAGGCCACAGACATAAGGCAGTGACAGTAGATGACAGCAGTTAAGATTAAAGGGAGTGGGAGTTGTGAGTAGAGCCATAAGAATGGCAGGTTCATAAATATCACATGCAGGGATGCCCCTAATACTTCAGAGTACTGTATCATCACAGAGCCCCATCATAGTGGAAGGACCCAGACTTTGTAAGTGACAATGTGACCGTCTGAAGGAGTCTGCAACCATGTGGTGAAGGCATGGAAGAGGACAACCTTCTCCACTTGTGGCATAATTCAAAAGTCATTTTTAAAAACTTCCCAAAAGGCAATTTGTACAGTTTTTCTTCTACTTTACTTTTTACTGCTAAATAAAAATAACACACCAGAGATCTGAGAAGCCAAATCGTTCCAGTCCAAAATATACAGTCAAAAAAATAAAATAGACAAAGTAATTTAGGGCAGTATTCTCAAATGCTCAGCTGTCATTATCTATACTTAATTAAAAGGGTCAATGGCCATTTTTATGGAACAAGGTGTAATTAGTTAACTGGTTGTCTTTTAAGGCAAAGCTAACTTGCCTGCTGTTGATTTACAGGACTGGTTTGTAGCTGATATAATAATGAACTTGATACAAAACCAGTGACCTGACACATTAAAAATACATGGTCATACATTCTCTGCTTAAAAGCAATTCAATTAGATGAATTTGGATGAAGTGAGGGAATGATGCAACAAAATGACAATGGTTGTTGAATAAATAGAAAAAAATCCCATAATTCCCTGGTACAATTAATGTAGGTCTAATATAAAAAAGCTGCCATGCAATAGAAATGCTTATCTGCCATTCATAAACTAAAAATTGAGCAGAAACATGTATTTTCTAGGTTGTGAGCGATAAAATTAGATACCTTTCAAAGATAGGACTTTGTCACTGTTTATAATTTGCAAAAATGGGAATACCAAAGCAGATAAAATAAATGTTCATATAAATGACAGCAAAAAAATATTGTACAAAATCACAATATTAAACATAATGGCAAAAGGGTATTTAACCTACCTGTACTGTAAAGTCACATTTTCCTTCAGGGACATTAATGGATCCAGATGGTCCACAGTACCTATTTTAGCAAAACGTTTTAGCAAAACATTTGAAGAGATCAGTGTCAGAAGGGATCATGTGACAGAAAGAAAGTAATGAAACTTCCACTGTCATATAATTTACGCCTCAAAACTTATGTAGAGTCACTGAAAAGTCAATGGGACACATTTTAAAAGGATTTTACTGACATGAAACTTGTGCTGTTCTTTCACTTTGAAGGCAATAGAAGGGGAGAGGAAAAGACAGTTCTGCTTGTGATTAAAACTAGGACAGTATGATCCCACAAAAATCATAATTGTGATTCCCTTGGTGAAAATTGTGATGACAATATTTGTTATTTGTTATATTGTGAAGTTTTAATTAAACGTTGTTTTCTAGTCATAAACTTGTAATTATTTCACAGCATTTTCACTATGAAGCTGAATATAAATAATTTCAAAGTAAAGGGGGTTTGTAGCTTTAAGGACTATAAAATTAATGGCCAAGAAAAGTAGCTCAAAGGAGCATTAATCGCATGCAGCAGAGCTTGATCCATTGCTCTTGAGGACGTTTTTACACATGCCTCAGAAAAGTCACCATTTTGTAAAACGTCAAAAATAACTTGGAATAATTCATATATATTTTGTCTACGCATGGTTGTAAGGAGACATCAGTGTTTGAAAATCTATTTCAGTTAATGTTAACAAAGATAAAAGCTGCATCATTTTTGAACTGATTTGAATGAATTATGCAAAGTAAAAAACATTCAACCAGTTAGAATTTTCACCGGTCTTACAAAGGAAACTCCATGAAGAGGTTCCAATGAAAAATTACTCTTTTCTACCCTGGTAGTCAGTTTTGTCAGCTCTACTTAAATGTATCAATCAGATAACATAATGTTAAATAGACGATGCCTGCACAGTGTTGTACATGCAGTCATTATGGTAACCAAACCTTGGTCATGTTGCTCTTTTTTGCAAAGGCATTTATGTATTTACGGCTGGATACTCACCCACTGACACAGTCCCCTCATTTCCACAGCTGTTGTCTCTAAGATGAATGCACAGACACAGTATAAATGAACAAACAAACAAACACACAAAAAAAAAACACACACGTACACACACCAACAATGCAGCAGAGCAGTAAAGAGATGCTGGGATTCAGTAATTTAACTTGTGCTGCTGTTTGTAAGCTACCAATGCATGTACAGTATGTGGGCAGAAACACACTTGTACACACACTGGGATATATTCAGTTCCCTTTGCATGTTTTACTTTTTTCTCTTAAAGGCTGAATAGATTTCAGAGCACTTTTGAGATCTGTGTTGCCTAACTGACTCAGATCCACCATACACATCTCTCCAGGTTAATGCTATTAGAGCTTCTGGTTTTCAAACATAAGGGGAAAAGGTAGAATAGATTCAATTTCTAAACTTTGGGTTTTTTGGGCTGCTGCTATGAAAAAGAATTATTTTTGACCAAAAATGTAGTTATTTTTTTGGTCTCTTTTACTTTGTTGTTTATATTACAGATTACAGTTTTGTGTATTTGTGTGTAGATATTCTTTTTGTGTTTCTTCAACCAGCATGTGTCCATGTGAGCATATTTGTGCGTCCCCAGTGAGGTGTGCTCTCAGCTCTGCGTGGGCGTTTCACAGACAGCCAAGAGACCAACTGGGAAATTTCCCATCAGCCCATTGCAGTGCAGGTTAACCACTAAAGGCTCTGAAATCCATAGCACAAGACAGGCCTGCCTTTTCCCCTCCGTGTCTATGTCCTTTTGTCTCCAAAAGCATCCTCTGCATGACTCTCACTCTCCATTCCCCTCAACCTCTCCTCTATTCTCCCTCTGCCTCCCTGGATGAATCAGAGCAGAGATGAAAAGCTTTCAGGAATGCTGGCAGACAGACAGTGCTTTACAGTAATCTAACCTGGGGAAGATGAAAGCCCGCTGGGATGCTGGGAATAGAAAGAGAGGGGAAAGGTGAAAGAACAGAACGACAGAATAAAGTTTAGGGGAAGAAAGAAGAAGAAGGCAAAGATGGGACAGGCATGCAAAGAAGAAACAATTTAGGAATGATGGAAGGATGAGTTTTGAATCTATTGACATAAATTGGCGAGCTTATTTGGCTTAGTGAAGGAATTAGTGACTTAAAAGGTGGTTTAAACAACCTACCTTATATCAAACCATTACACAGAAAAAGCAAAAATAAGAAGCATCAAGTTAGATTAAGTTTTCCAAATTGCCAAATAGCCGAGGAAATATAGCTGACATCCCATTCTGGGTTCATGTTTTGCTATAATAGTTATTGATAGGACTTCAATGGTATCACTATTTACAGCATGTTTCCAACTGTGATATCAACTTACTGCAACTTTTTTCTTCAGTGGGAAATTTATAAAACTTATTATATATCTTTTGCTTTTTGACTATTGTTGAACAAAAGTGTTATCACACATTTTAGAATAAATGAAAATATAGTCACAAAAAAGTGAATGGCCAAAGCAAAAATAGTTGAATTTGTAGAGTTTTTCTGTTACTTATCCAAATCATTCCCACCATACTGTCATGTGAAATTTTTTAAATTGCAGTACTTCTCTCTGTAGTAAAGTAATAAGGACTTTATTTAGCTGAAGTAATTGTATGGAGATTAATCTCATCTGCCCAGGATTCATGACAGCATGAAAGACACGTACTGTCAAAAAACGTTGAGGTATAAAATAAAGTAAAATAAACAAAATATTACAGAAGCACTCCTAAGAAGAGCCTTAAAAATATACAGAAAGTGAATTGTCTGGAAAATTGATGTAAATTGAGTGCTATTGTTGAGCAACAAAAAAGGAGGTTGATGAGGTTCTCTTTTTAGCTTGAGGAGATTTAACAGTGTTTTTGGATTGGACCTGGGATTATAGCCGCTTTTGTGTTGTGACTAATGAAACAGTTTGCCAAAACCTTTCCAAGTTACAAACATGCTTTTTCACTTCAACAAAGAAGATATGATTTCCAAACTTTCTGCATTAATTGAATAACTAAAAAAGTTAAAGTAAACCAATTCTGGTTATTTTGTGGCTGATAGGGACCGATGGTAACTTTAAGCTATGTGTTCATGCTGTTATGGATGGTATCTCACGTTTTATTTTGTAATGGAAAGAAATCATGTGACTTTTGACCCCATCCCATTCATCTAAAATATTGAAATTAGACTTATTAGTCTAATTGAGAGAATCCATTCTGTAATCTCTGAAAGTATCATTTTGGGATAAGAGCTCAACATTGTTTTTAGCATAAAACAGCTCCTTATCCCTATAACTTACGTTTATATTAATTCTACTGCTTTTCAGTCAATTAACAAGCCTTTTGATTCTTCAGTAAACATTTTTAAAGCTACAAGTGGATTTCTTTTTGAATGTGTAATTTTTAGCTGATGTACAACTTTAAGGGCGAAAATAAAGTGAAATGAAAGTGAAGCAGCAAGGGAAGAATTAAACAAAAGCAAACCATGAACATTAACTGTTACTTTCAGTATTGTAATTACTGTGAGTTGCTGTCTTTTGAAGAGGTTGGCGCATAGTGTAATTGTGGCTGTCATACAGATGACAGAAGACCAACACAAACCTGTGGAGTTGAAATTTCAGACCCTACTCAGTGGAACAAACTCAATTGCAACACTGCTCACTGAGCACTGAAGTAGTATCAAGTGTACCACTGTTGTCACTTGAAATGGTTTAGGCATTTGGAGGGGGGAGCTCCTCTAGTTTGTGTCTGTGTGCGCGCACTTGCTCGCGTTCGTCCTTTGAATCATAATGTTGGTGGAGGAGACCTGTCTCCGCTGTGACAAATCCTACCTTGTGCACCTTGTACTTCCTGTGCAAAATGAGAGAAGCGCACCACACCGAATCGCTTCCCAACCTAATTGAAATTTTGAGGCATAAGAGGATTTCTGTGCAATGCAAGCTGACAGGTCCCATTCAGCAAATATCCTCTTAGATTCCTCTCTCACGCTGTCTCTCCCTGGGAAAGAATTAACTTTTATCTGCCTTCAAGTTTTAGTGCAGCTTACAGCCATCTTTATCTAACATTTTGCATGTGATGTGTCTCAGTTCCTCTCTGTTTCTTTTCTTTGTCTCAGTTTTTCCTTCTGTCATTCAGGCTTGCTCTGATGTCACAGTAGCACACAGATTGTCTCTTTTTGTGTCATATTTTGCTATGCCACATCTTGAAAGGACAGGATAGTTGGACAGGAAGAAATTATGTTGACGAAGATGGCAGAGTAGGACAAAGTGCAAACAAGAGCCATAGGATCAGAATTTTCAAAGAATGGCTGTTATTAAATATATTTGAGTGACACTACCAAAAAGTTATATAGGGAGGTGCAGACGTGCACCTATCCTCTTACAATGTATTTCATAGGGATCTTATGTAATAAACTTATACAAAGCAGCATATATTTGCTAAATAAAAGTAACATTTTTGTTTTAAAAAACAAAGCATTCCACAGCATGATGCTACCACTATTGTGAGGATTGTGTCCTTATGGTGAAATGCATTGTTTTTGCAGAAATCCCAAAGAGTTCAGTTTTGGCCTCAATCGTCAACAACAGCATCTGCCACATGTTTTCTTTCTCTCTTTTGTGGAGTGTGTAAAATATCACATGGGACCCCTTATCCTTTTCTTTTAACAGCTTTCTTTTTGACACTCTTCCAGGTCAGATTTGTGGAGTGCCTGACTAATAGTTGTCTTGCCAACAGAGCTGTAGATTTCTGCAGCTCCTCTAGAGTTACTATTGGCTTATTGGTTGCTTCTCTGATTATTGCTCAGCTTGCCCGGCTTGTCAGCACTATATCTTCATAAGTTTGTTGTCTTACCACACTCTTGAATGGGTTACTGTTTTAAAATCTAACCATACTTTCACCTTCAGTGCAACTTTTGCCCTGACTTGACTTGTAACAAACAACGTATTCTTAAAGTAGTCTTAGTTTGATCCAGCCAGCAATCTGCATGAATTTTATATTTCCATTATGTTTCATAGTTCAGTACCTAATTTGTTTGTTTCCATTTTGTGTGTCCCCCAAGTACAAAGATAATTGTAATGGTAACATTAATTTTGTTAAAATGCTTACATGATTTTCATCAGTTCCCTTTGTCTTGATGATAACCAACCATCCTGAAACAACACCCTAATTTATTTATTGGATAAAGTTATTTAACTCCCACTGTGAAGCCTCCATTATCATGCAGAATACCCTGCTTTTATGCTATCGCATAATGCATGGGCGTGAAACTCTAATGTGCTCCCTTGATAGATCAGAGCTAATTTTAGAAAAGCTCCCACAGAGGCAGTGAAAAGGAGCTGATATCAGGATGTCTTCATTGGTATAATAGAGAAAACATGTTTGAAAATGATTGAGAGAAGAAGCTATTTGTACACAGTTATTTGCTTAACTACTTTAAGACTAAGTATATATTGCATTTCAAATCTAAGCAAGCTCTTCAGTAAAAAAACCCCACAAACATTAGTAACAAACATAAATAGTTCATGTATATTTCCTGGTTAGTTTTAAAAACAGTGGAACAAAAGAATACATTCTATAGTGGCAAACATCGTTTATGGGGAGGTATGGCTCTCCATATGGGCCGACATGGAAATCGAATTGTTTTATAAACTATGATAAATGTGTTGGCCTCTGAGGGAGGTGGGTGATTTGAATGAGGAAAAAAATTTGTGAAAAAATGTAATGTGATTGTTTTTACTTTTGACCTTTTCTCTTTCTAGGCAGTTTATTTTATATAACAGCATTTTCTAGGAGAATGCTGTAGAAGTCTAAAGTCTGTTTAAATATTTATAGATCTCAAATAAATGTCAAAATTTCACTGTAGAAAGTTGGATTTTATTTTAGATTTCTAGTTACATCCATGTTTTATAGGAATATTATTTTTTGGATCTTGAGAGGAAAAAGCTTTTGTGAGTTTGTCATTTTTGCTTAAATCATACACTGTACATTCAGATAAGTGGTTTCCAGTTAAGTTTGTTAACTTACAAAAACGCACCTAGTTGTATTTTATGTGGAGATATTTGTGGAGATGAAGGAAAAGAAATATTTGCCAGTAAAAATCAGAAATATATATATATTATATATATATATTATACATATATTTTTGTACTAAGCCGGCTTTACTCTGATAGCCCTAAAATAAAGTCAAGACATAGCTCTGTAGTATTTGAGAAGCATTACCCAAAGTCCCCATCTACTCTCCTTGTTCTTCAATTTATCTGTGCCTCTCTGTCTCCCCCTCTCTATGTTACATGAGCAATGCAATTTTTCCCTTCAGCAGAAAGGAGGTATAATAGATGGGATGTGCCAGTCTATTTGGTAAATGAATAAAGGCAGAAGAAAGATGAAATATAAAAAAAGAAGCACCTTTTGATAAAAGAAAGGAACTTACAAATGGACAAATGCACAGAGCGTATGTAGGGATCTGAGAGATTCACACCTGCTTTTCTCTGAGGAATTGGTTCTGAGGTGATTCCATATTTAATTAGATACCTGGGAAAGATCCTCATAAATCACCAAAACACAAAACTGAAGGGTAGGCAATGAATGTTTTCTAGACATATATGAGCACACAACACACAACCACACACACACTGCTCTGAGAGAGTAAGCCCATTGATAATTTATAAATTCATGTATGTGTGGTCTTCAGCTGGAGTCAGTGATCCAAAGATTTAATATGTGCATGTGTGCTACTTTTATTCTTATCTGTCGTCACCGCACAAGCAGAATACAATTTCTCATAAAAAAAAAAAAAAAGTGTTCTCATTTTTCTCAAAGACCTAAAACTCCCATTCCTGGATCATATTACCTGACTCAGTGATTATACCAGATCCAAACAGTGAATGTGTTGTGTTGGGGAAGAAAAAAACACTGCACGAAATGGCGCAAAGTAGTTGTTTGTGTGCATGGGACAGATTGCATATGTTATGTTTTTACATAAGAGTGTGTATGTGTGGGAGAGTATTTGTATGTCTGCTGAGTTTTTTTTCCTGATGGCAGTGTTTGGTAAGGAGATCCAGAGTTATGTCTGTTCCCAGACATCGTCTGGCTTTCAACTCCCCATCTATTATTCACACACCTGCTCAGACACTCTGATGCACACACAGACGCTTCTGTTGCATCTTACTTTTTAACTCAACTTTAGTTTCCACATTTGTTGTAGAACTATTTTCCTTTTATGTCTTTTATTTATTTATTGTTTTACTTGGATTAGTGTAAAATTGAGTTCTTGGTCCTCATCTCCCAGAATACCAGTCTCTGTCTTCAAGTCAATGAACTGTTCCTTTTGCTGATTTAAAAAAAAAAAGCTGAGAATGAGCATTGACATGAGAAATTGAGATAGAATGATGATCAATAAATGAGGAACAAACCTGTAAAACAAACGTAGACTTTTTAAAAGAGCAAAACAAAGTTCTCAGGTGTCCCTCCACTTTGAGCGAAGTTGATCAGAGTCTGTCATTAGACCATTATCAGGCCCAGACATCTTTGTGGAGACATTTCTCTTCTTAACTACTGAGGTTAGACATGCTGCTGATTGATTTTTATAGAAGCAGATGGTCTCGTGAAGTGCAGTCTATTATGCACCTTGCATACTGATGGATAAAGGTCACAGTGGGGTGTTTGGGAGTGACCTAATGAGTGTTGATCAAAGTCTTTCAGTGGACCCTTATTTGAAGAGCTCATATTCTTCTAAGGCCCCCTAAGAGAACTGTATACGCTGTTTGTGTAATATTGATCTAAGGTTTTTGAACACATCCAACGCATATTTCCATGGCGGGTCGGGTAAATTGGCGATTGACATTTAAAGAGGAGAGACTTGGAGAACTAAAAATAGTTTTGAAGGCCTTTTGTACCTTTTAGAAGTAGTTGACCTCAGAGGTCTGCTGTGCATATGAATGATAGCAGTAGGTATTTGTTACATTGAGCAGTAGGAAAAGTCTTTTCTACTTCCTCTGCTTGTGCAACATAGTCTCCCCAAATATGCCTCCCTGCACATATGCTCACTGCATTTTGGGCTGAAATATTGACTGGCAGGCTCCTGCATCCACAGGCCGCATTCCAGTTGGACGAAAGAAGTAGGCATGAATTTAGGAAGCAGTCTTCTGACATTTTAGGCAAAAGATCAAGTTGTGTACTGCAACTAGCGATTGTAGACAAATATTCAAAACATATATTTAAAATAAGATGTAAAGCAGTTGTAACGATTTGGGACCATTTAATTTTGTAGCAACACATGGGAAGTCTTTCTAAATGAACCATTAATAATGCTGAGTTTTTGTTTCAAGGTATATCAAAGTATTTTAAAAACTGAAAGTCAAAGTGATCAGACTTTACTCTGGCATTATGATGAATAGAGTAATGCTGTGCACTGCTGGTGAGCTGGCTGAAACAAGGTTCCAGCACTTTTTTAGAAAAATATGTTCTCCTGTTTTGAAATATCTTTGTCTACAATAAACGTGTAGTCAAGATGTGAAGCCCTGACGAATGATGAATCAAATGATTTAATACTACAGATAAGGTAAAACTGGCATGTCTGCACATTACACACATGAAGTAAACCTTTTTTTATTAAATATTTTTGACTAGGTTTGCTGTATGTCCATCCATACAGTGCTGTCCCTACTGAAATCACATTGAACCGCATGATGTACTGACTCCACCACTCAGACTCTGCCTTGAAAAGCTTGATGTGATTGCCTCATTTGGTGCCCTCCCTGCACTTGGGAGCATGTTGACTCCATTAAACTGTGGCTCATAAGTGCCCCAGGTCACTAAATATAATGGGGTACCCTCCACTATGTATGTCTGACACCAGGTTGCAGCACTAATAGAGACACAGGTGGTGCTATTCCCTCACATTATGCTGCTGCTTCCTCTGTGGGTCTTTGAGGCCCAGTCTTTGCTGCTGTGGGACTTACTAAAGCAGGAGCTTTTATCATTGTGAAAACATTTGATAACAAAGTACAAACATTACAAAAATAATTGGTAGGAGACATGTGAGCGTTTTTACTCAGGCAAGTAAGGTATTTGTCAGCAATAACTAGGCTCTGTCAGGAGATCTTTGCCTGTCGCCTCAAATGCTGTCCCGCGGCTCTAATGAGATGATACAAAAAGAAAATAATGGAGTACCGTATGTGACAAGGGAGAATTATAAAAGTGAAAAATCCATGGACTGAAATATAAAGCAGCACTTTGAGAAATGAAAAGGTGAATGGGAGGGGAATAAAACAGAAGATGGAGGAGCTTCTGACAACTGCATAGAGAATTTGGACTCTACCTTTACATCAACAAGTTCCAGAGAATTTAATTTGAAAATATTTGTACAGAAGAGAGTTTCATGTCAAAAATTCAAATTTTGGCATGAATTTCTGACATTCATGCCAAGAATTGAGAAAAGTTTGGCATGAATGTGTATGCTCACTTGAGAGACTGGTAGGTAAATATATTATTTAAGATGCAACAGAGGAAACAATATTAGTAAGTTAACAAAAGAAACAAAGGTTCCTCTCATAACACAAGATGAAAAAGTCAACGATAGTGACAGCTGACAGCTCGCAGTCCACAGGTCACAGATGTTCTCTAGATTGAACTGGCTTTAAGCCTACAGCTATTTCAAACCAACCCAAATGATGTGACTGGGAGACAGAGCAAGATAACTGTTTAAAGGACATGAATAACAAAAGTTGCGCTGTTTGCTCCCCAAACCTCCCACTTGGTCACACTGCTCTAAGGCAGATCAGCAGTGACGGCAATCATAGCGGGGAGACCTGTCACTCATGCTTTAGAGCCATGGGGGAGATTGAAGAAGGAAAGCAGTACAGGGGGGAGAAATGAGCTAGGAAGTCTCCAGACACTTGTCCCTTTTCCACGATCAACACCATCATCTTTCACAATAACATTCTTGTCCTTCTCCTCTCTCGATGCTTTTTCTGTTCATCTCTCAGCAGGGGATAAGATTTTATTAGTAGGTTGCTTGGAGCTGCAGGCTAATGGGCAGCACACCTTTAATGCCACAATGGCCAGTCACTGAGCCAGGGGTCCAATCACAGGGCTGTCTGATAGAATAAGATTATGGTGGTACCTGTGATAAATGTTCATTGTATTGGTTCCAGCAGAAAGAGGAATTCACATTTACAGTGGTTCTCAACAGTGTATAGAGCCCTTTTCAAATTGACAGATATTTGTGATGTAAAATAAATCATTTGAAAACTTTTAAGGAAAATGTAAAAAGAAAAGAATAATGTGCAATAACCTGGCTGTATAAATATTCATACTTTGAAAATAACTTAGTTTAATTAGCTTCAACTCAACTACAGCTTTCAGTCTTGACATTACATTTTGACTTGTGGATATTTGGTCATTCTGCATTTCAAACATTTTTAAAACTGGTCAAGCTGTGAACTTTTCCACAGCCCTTATCAAGACACCCCACAGATATTCTATTTTTTTGTTTGTTTGTTTTTTTTCTGGACTTTCCCTACCTCCTTTCGAAACATTTGTTGAAGTGATTCCTTTTGGTTGTGTTCTTGAACTCACTGTGATGCTATACCGGAAATTCATAGCGTAGTAGAAAAAAAAAAATCAGTCTAACTTTAACTGTTGATAATAATATCCATCTTGGCACAAAAAATACAACTTCACCTAAAAAAGTACCCAAACAGTAATTAACTCAAATGTGTCAATTAACCTATGAGAGGTTTCCAAAGCCATGACAGATACACGTATATAAATTCTGTTTATGTACTTCTGATTTTGAAGGCAATAAAAAAAGAATGACAAATTTTTCAGTCACTATTGAGATATAACTGAAAACATAAGTTTGTTTTGATTGTAATTTTAGATGGTGTTGTCTTTTAATTTGGTGTGTGCACATTTGTGGTTTAAACCACAAATTATTCTTTATTCAACTTTAGTAGATTTTGGGTTTCTTTTCCTTACTTTTATTTTACTTGTGAGGAAAAAAAATGACAAGTATTCTCAGTAAATCCCAACTCAACAGGCAGGCCATTGAGGAGGTCATATTCTTACACAGCTTAGAGAAAGTGACAATATGAATCTCTGTAGTTCCCTGCTAACAATGACATTTCCTTGATTTGCACCAACAAAGCACCTTCCTCATAGGGCACTCATCAGGAGAAAAACGTTAATTAAAATCCTGCTGTGCAGCAGATATGCCTAATTGCAAATACAAAACAGAGTCGAGAATTAAGGCATAGAATGAGTTGACTTCTACTCTGTGGTTTTTTTTTACTCCTTCACCCTCCTACAGAGAGAGACAGAGAGGGAGAGTGTGTGGGGGTTGAGTAAAAAGAAAAGGAAGAAGGAAAGAAGGATGATCTTAAAAGTACATTTAATGAGCTGAATGAATATTTAAGTCCTAAAACGGAAACCGGTAAAGCATCAGCACAGTGTTGTCTTTTTGGATAGCTCCCAGATAAAAGCTATACCCATTAAATGTGAAATATTACACCAAGAGACAATGTAAGTGGAGACATAACCCTGAAAATTATTATCCATGTAATAATTTCAGGACAGATTTTGTGCCTTATTCATATTTTTCTCAGATTAAAAACTTATGTTTATCAGTTAAACTCTTGGCACTGAATAGAGAATGAAATGTGATTAGCTGTACGAGCAGTGTTACTCTATCCTGACACCCAATGTTAATGTGCCATATCCTCATTGATACACATATATTAATGTCAAATCTACTACCCCCCACATACAGTACATCTTGTATAATAAGACACATGTTTGCTCTGTCATTGATTGGCATTAGCAGATGAAGTCAGTCAGCTTTTGTACACCCCTTCCCTTCACTGTACCATATGTTTCAGTGAGCTGAACAGATTTGGGCAGCCAGACAGGCACCATTGTTATTCTGTCTGTGTGAGGACAATGCGTGGAGACACATATTGGCATGATTTAGTGACGATGTGTTGTTTCTTTTCTACCCGTCTCTTTTTACAGTAAATGTTCTTCTCTATTGTCTCTGTAAATCTGCCGGTGTGTCTTTCTAAGCTTTTAATGCATGTCCTGCCTTGCATGGTTGACTTGCTAACGTTCTGCTTTGGCTGTACAGATAGGATGGAAACCCGACCATGTGTGACAGGTTGGGTTACAGAGTCCTTTGACATGTGTATACAGTGTTCCTGGACTGAAAGACTTGATATCTAGAATGGGTTTAGACTTGTGACCTTAAAAACAAAACCACTAAATAACCACCATATTGTATAGTGCACTGCAAAAATATTCACACCCAGAGAACCTTGCAACATTTTGTCACAGCACAAAGTAGTATTGTGAAGTGGAAGTAAATTTATCTTTTTTTGTTGTTGTTGTTTTACACACAATAACCGTATACATAAAAATCTGAAAAACATGGTATACATTGGTATTTGTCTGCACTGACTTGATATTTGATAGTCTCATGTTTTACTGATTTAAACACTCTTTCTTCAAGGGTTACCCTGTATTTGTCTTCAGTCTCTTTCCATTAACTCTGACAGCTTCCCAATCCCTGTTGATGTAAAGCACTCCCGCAATATGATACTGCCACCGCCATGTTTTAAGGGGAGTTTGCATTTCGACTGTAACTCAAAAAGTTCAGTTAAATTGGACATAAATGGACTATCTTGTAGTCAGGTGTCTTCTGAAAGGAATTGGTTGTGCAGAATGTTTTATCAGAGTAAAGATGTCTAAGTGCAAGTAAACCCACACTTATACTTTTTTTTTCAAATTAAACAAAAGTTTCTTGAGGTACTATGCAGTACTTCACACTGGCCCATTGCATAAAAACCACAATAAAAATACAATATAGTTTGTGTTTATAATTTAGTTCTTTAAGTGGATAACCGTTTGTGCACAGCTACTGCAGCTTTAAGGTAAGAACAATTAGCATTAAGAGTGGTTATTACGCCTTCTTGAAAATGATTGTTAAAATCTCAAACATGATTTAAACTCTTGGAATTACCAGAAAAAACAGTTAACTTTTATGACCTGCAGGAATCGCAAAAAGCTTAGGTTTTGCCCAGGAGTTTGTTTCAGAGGATTAAAGAAATTTCTCACCTAGATATTGTGAAATTCCAGTTTCTCAATATGCCCCATGACTTTGGATGACATTCTGCTCCAGTCCACTTACCTCACTGTGTTTGTCAAACCAGTGATACTTTAGTCAGCAGCTTATTCTGGCTTCCCTTTCCCACATTTTGGTCATGGTGTGTGTTCCAGCCACACCATGTTAGTATGTGTGCCATGCTCAACAGACTGCGACTCTGTGTGACAAGTCTTCCTTTTGCTGCTTCAAAATCCATGACATGGCAGTCAAGGACAGAGTGTTAGACTGTCTATCACCAACCTCAATCAGACGCACAAAGTTACTGTCTGTTTACAACTTTCAACATGTATTTTTAAAGTTATTTTGGCTGTCAATAGAGATGCATCACTTACAAGAACTTAAAGTGAACATTTGTGGTTTTGTTCTTTTGAACCTTAGTTGATGCTGGGTCTCGACTATTCTTCTAATTTCTTCTAGTTGTATACACAGTTGTGGCCAAATATTTTTACACTGAAGGGGATTTTGTTTTTCATAGTCTATACTTCTTTAATCTTAGATCTCATTAGTAGATGTTTCTATAACACACTCAGGTCAATTAAAAAAAGACAACTTTTTTGCACATTTCCAAAACCTTTTCGTGGAAATATTTAACTTTACGCAAAGCCTAAATATTGACAAGATTGAGGTTTCTTTTTCAAATCTTCTGTAGATTGCTCATACTCACTCTTGAAATGTCAGAGATCTGCTTTAAGTGTTTTTCAGGTTTGAATGTTTATAAAAATGAACATAGAAATTTATTTGGTGTTCAGTTTTAGTCTTTGATTATTCCATTTTCTAAAGGACTCTAGACTGACCAGGTTCAGTTATAGCATTTGAGCTTTTATTTTTTTATACTTATTCACAAATATTAATAATAACAAAGCTGTGTTTTAAAGAATCTATGTTGTGTAGGATACTCAAGTCCAGACTTTTATATCCTTATATGTCCAAGAGCTACAGATTTTAAAATGGAGATAAAGTAGTACCCTTGCTAAAGCTATGCTTCACGTTGGTATTTTTATGCACAATTAAATCCCCCCAAAATTCACATATTTAAATAATGTAACTGATTTAAAAACTACAATCAAGTGGTTTATTTAAAAGGACAGTTTCTTCTTCTGTTCATTATTACTGCAGACCTCACTTTTCTGCTTATATGTTGTGTGTGCATGTAGTAGCCTGTCTATTCCACTAGGGGACACAGTCCAGGTCCAAATTAGTCCCTTGTAGAAGGCATTACTTTGTTTAAGCATTGCTAGTGCATGTCTTTTATTGATAAATTATTTTAAGATTCAGACATGAAAAAATTTGAACGACTTTTTATTGTCTTAAAGCCACTGGAAATTCTGAGTACCCAGCCATTTACTGTCTTTAATCAGCAGTCAGAAAAGATGAGAGCTGGAGTCTCTGTGAGATCTTTTCTGTGTCTCCCAATGCCCGAGTGGTACATGTTCTTTGACCTTTAGATGTTAGTATACATCTTAGCTGCTCCTCCCTGAGGCAAAAGCAGATCTGCCTGGAAGTGATTGTCTCTGGGTTGTGCTAATGTGATAGCACAGATTAGCATTGTAATCCATTTAGCATAGAGCAGCTAATCCACTTTATTACTGTTGAAAAGGAATCAGATAATATTGGCTAGCACTACTGTGCTGCCTTAATGATTTTTGACTGATGAGAAATTAAGACATTCTGTATTAATAATTGATGTTTCTGACGATGAGTACAGGATTAGTAGTGACATAATAAACTAGATAATTTCATTTTTACCTCCTGTGCAGGAAAAAGTGTTATCTACAGGGCTTTACAAAGTATTCACATTTTGTAACATTACACCAAGTTGTGTAAAGTATTTTGTTGGGATTTTATGTGGTGTGTCATGCATTTGTATTCAGTACAAATGTTGAATTACTCATTTGTGGAACCAACTTTTTCTGCACCTCTGGGACTTTTTGAGACCTGCGAGCTTTACAAATGATATATATGTCTGAGAATTCTTCAACAAAGTAGGTAAGCTCAATCGCACTGAATAAAGAGTGTTTGTGAATAGCAATTTTCAAGTTTTGCCATAGTTTCTAAGAAACATTTAGGTCTGGACTTTGACTGGGACATTCTACCACATAAACGCTTGATATAAGCAATTTCATTGTAGCTCTGGCTGGTAGCATGATGGTGTCATCACCATGTTTCACAATGGAAATAGTGGTGTGTTAAGGAGGATGTGAACCACATAGTATTACATGTATACACCAAAAAGTTCATTTTTGGTCTAAATTGAGCACCTTCTTCTGCTTTTTCTTGGCACTCTTTTGTTGTTGGCTTCTTGGCTGTTTCTCTAGTTAAGCCACACTGATAGATGGATGGCTGAGTCCTGGTAGGTTTGTAGTTGTACTGTAATCTTGATTTGCAAAGCTTGAAAGATTATTAACTAATCTTCTCTAACAAACCTCTAAGGAATAAACTACATGCAGGCAGACTCAGTTTACTAATTAGGTAAGTTATTTGCACTGGATTTTAGCTTAGGCTGTCGAAGAGGCTAAATCCAAATGCAATACAGTATCATGTAATAATGTAGCATGTTTTAGAAAACATACTACATACTTTGCCCACAAAAGACTTTTTGTGGACAAAGCCAAAAGCTTTGCTGGCACAGCTGCCTTTGTAAAATGTGTCAAATGGTCAATAATACTTTATATGATCTGCAGGTTTTGCGACAAAGTCTGACCATCTTCAATTCAAATCAGTGGTTCTCCCTTGCATGCTCCTCTTTAATCCCAATGTGACTTAGCTCACCAGTATTGCATGCTTGTGGACATGCGGTGCTCTCCCTGGTGGCTTGTTTGTTTTGTTGGTGGTCAGATCCAGAGATGATATACAGGAGCTTCCCATTGAAGCCTCTTTGCTCCCTGGTGACTGTGAATCTGTCCCAACACAATAAAACTCTATACTCAGCCACTGCTATACACTGTCAGCTCTTAAACTCTATGCAACTCAGCACTTGGTCATTTGCACTGGGGGTAATATGATACACTCATCTTTCACTGAATGCACATTCATTCACATGTGGTGTTCTGTAGGCATATGCACCTAAAATGAACTCACCTAATAGGCCAGATTAGATAACCTCACCTGCTGAATCTGGCTTTAGTTCTTGTAATAGTTTCTTTCTTCTTGCCTCCTTCTCTTCTTTCCCCTGCCTATCTGCCTTCTGTTCTTTTCTGTGCAGCTGACCCCAGTCCATACAATGACTCCCAGTGGAAGTGTGTCAGGCTTTGATAAAACAGAACTCGAGGTTCTTTGTGATCAAGGTCACTACCTTCTCCGAGCAGGAGGCATGGCAGGAGGTGAAGAATGGCTGGGAAACAAACAAGAAGGCAGACCTGAATGAAATCAGGGTGAAAGATGGAGGCTGTTTTAAGAAATGTCATGTTGTGAAACTGGATATTTGAGGGAACGGCTGGGCAGCACCTAGACTGCACATGGTTTCTCAGTTTATGATATAATAGATGACTATTTCTGTGAAGCCAAAATAAGTTTTGGCTGGAAGACAGACAAGCAGAAGACTTTGTGTGCATTTGTATCTTTTGGAAGAGAAAATCGTGAAATTTAAATAATGGAATTTCAATCTCCCAATATGAAGAAAATATACAATTCCTTAAAACATATAGTACCCAAACTTATGGTCTATTTCAACAAAAAAGAAATTAGTTGGTAAGAGTATCCCAAAAGTAATAAAAAAAATAAAGCTTTGAGAAATTCAAAATTATAAATAGCAATGCCCTGGTTATTAACAGCTCCACCTTCTTAAAAACTTCAGCTTTCAAGGAGCTGGGGTTTTTTGTTGTTTAACGGTGGCAGAGGGAATACAGAGAGGTCGTTGTCATAATCTTATTATAATTAAGCATGAAGTGACTCACCTGCCTGGTCGACCATCTGCTTCCTGTCCAATTATCTCCTGTTTGTGCCCGTTACCTGCAAACACTTTAGACTGAAGGGCACAAAGAACTACCAAGAGTCATTACAACTTTAATAAGACTTGCCTTACACTTGTCCGTATGTCCATAGAGACCAGTGTGTATGTCTGTATGTGCAAGCTTAATCTATAGCGAGCTGAAAGCTGCTTGTGTAGGTTTGTGTCAGAACTGCATTTTTCTGCCAAATTAGAGGAAGAGGAGCAGATTTAGAATAGAATACAGTTTGAGTGTGTGCATGTGAGAGACGGGCTTTGTAAGCAGATGTCCTGGCACTGCTCGGACCGTTTCTATCACATCAGTGTGCAAAGTGGCAATTCCATGCCTTTTCTGCTGAGGAATCTTACCTGGGGATTCATGGAGCACAACTCTTGCCCAGATGCCATATTACCATAATTGCTTTGAAATGACTCAAACTATGATCGAGAAAGATGTACTTTTGTGGTGCAGCAATTAAAGCTATAATGTGTTGGAAAATGTACGGTTGCGTCTACTAAACAAACATTCTTAATAACACCATCAGACATGACTTCAAAATACAATCAACATTTATTTTCTATTTTCTTTGTGTTCTTGTAACTGTCTTCTATTTTTCTGATATATGTTTGATACTAATAAAATTACAATGTCAAAAATAAATTTGAAAATACCAATCTTGTTTTTTGTGCTTTGGATTTTTCAGATCCGGGTAGATGGTTCCTCTCGTGCCCTTCAGTATGAGACTGTTCAAGCTGTTGAGAATGGACCCATCCTGAGAGATATGGCCTTCTCCTCTGACCACCACTACCTCTACGTCATGTCGGAGACTCAGGTCAGAAACGCAAGAAAAATCACGTTTTCTCCGCTTGCTGTCATATTATTTCATTAAAAGCAGCAGTTCACATTTTATTATGTAAGAAAGTACAATAATCTTTGGTATGCCGAAAAGAATTTTGGTACAGGATGGCATAAGAATGGAAAATGTTTAGATGCTGTGACTGTTTTTTATAGTGGCAGACTATGAGGGCAGATCTATAGAGGATAGTTGTTTTAAATTATAGGGAGATGAGAGTGGTCTTCTTCCACATGTGTGTGCACCCACTGTGCATGTAGGCGTGTGCACGAGCAGATTTACACCATCTCTTAGTACCTTTGATGACATGAATCTGGTGTAAAATAGCAGCACTCTGTGTAATGGACACAGTCCGTGAATACCTATCCTAGACAAAACCCACCAAAATAGCACCACTAAAAGTCACTTTAATGCAGGCTCCTGTGAATGACTGGATTTCGTCTGATGTTCTACATGACGGCACACGTATAGAAACACATTGATTACATTAGATCATAGGTGGGGATGGCCTTTTTGGCATCACATTGGCCGCTACACACAATCAGAGCCCAACAAATACAAATACGGTAGCACAACTATCCTGGTAAATACACAGCAATTGCAATCATATTAAGAACATTTCAGCTTGTTTCATGATCTGAAACGTTTAAGTGTGGCAAAATAAATAAAAACTGAAGAAATTAAGGGGCCCAACACTTTTTTTACAGCACTATTTGTTTGAATGCGACCTAGCTAACAAATGAATATGATGAAGGCATTATCAGAATGATAAAAAAAATAAAAATATTGCAGCATTTGTGAAATACTGTCCAACTTGTAGTGTAAATGGCTTTGAAATAAGATTGAATTGACCTGTATACAATTATTCTAAATCTGACTAAATTAATGTTATGTTTGTGCTGAACTGGAAATGATTAGTTTGGACAGGATTGGGTGCGATTAGATTTTATGTGAAAATATTTTGATATTTTTTCTGTGTACTGTGATGACTTTTCTCATGTTTGGGTACTAACTTTATATTTAAAATAACATGCAAAACAGAGACATAATCAGGATAACAGTGGATCTTCGTTTGCTACTTACTATTTTTGGGACCATTTAAAAATCTTGCCGAATCTTCAAAGTACATATAATTTGCACATTATTTCCTTTTTTATACTCCTATTTCCTGCCATTCAATATCACTGAATCATTGTTGTTTTGTTGTCAGCATTAGCCTTCCCTCAACTCTACATTGTTTGCTGCTTTCAGAGGCTTAAAGACCTCTGAAAGGTCTTTAATCCTTTTGGTGTCAAAAATTGAATTTTTGACACCATGGAATTGTCAGTTTTTACTGTTAGAGTGCATAGTATTTGTTTGTGTGTGCAAAACTGCACAAATTTGAGGAGCCCAGATTATTAGATAATGTTCTAAATATCAAACAAACAAAGAATGAGTTAAAGCTGCCCTTTTAGTCAGAGCTATCATCATTTTTCCTTGAGGTCTCAGTCTGTCAGCTGAATGAGAGATGATGGAAAAACAAAAATATTCAGAAGTTGTTTATCAAGAGTTCAAATACGCGGTCTGCCGTGTGTCTCTCTCAACTATTAATGTGCTAATCTGCCTTCTCCCCACTTAATAAACTTTATAAAAGATCATGGAGATCAACATTGTGCATAATAAAACTTATTCTCAATTTTGTCGTATTTCACATTATTTTATGTGTCATTGTTACAGCCAATCAAGTTTACAAATTCAATATTGTAATTATACAGCTCATACTGGGAAAAAAACAACCAAGTGGGTTACAACATATGAAGGCTTTTTAGTAATTAGTCAATTTGCTCAGTTGTAAGTCTGAGCTCCTCTAACAGTTTAGGCAAAACAATTGAGAATTGCCAAACACAGAATAAAGTAGTAAATAAAGGCAAAAAACACACAAAAATACAAAACCCAAATCCAGTGTACAAACAATCTTAATCATTGCCTGAGGAGTTTGAAGAGTGTGAAAAGATTCAGTGAGTACCACTTGTTTGTATTCTTTGACTGATTGATTGTACTTGTGTGATTTAATAAATTGTATGTTTTTAAGGTTAATAAATGTAGGTACCCGAATTAAGTTTTCAAAAAATTATTTCAGTATCACTTGATATTTAGTGCTTTGAAGAGCAATATGTGAATTAGTCCAAGAATTGCCAGGGTTAGTCATTATTAAGGATTTATCCTTTTGATTCAGAAAATTTGAATAATGTGTTAGTATCTCTTTCCACCTGCTGTGATTCTTCTATCAAAAACAGTTTAGTTCCGACATGTCTTTAATCACTATCAGGAGTAAGCGCAAATTACTTTCTGTGAGATATAGACACACAGCTAGAAAATTCTTACTATTTTCCTTCACAGATTTTTTGAAATGAAATTGTTTCATCTTCAAGTTCATGCCTCAGGTTAGATCCCAAATAGTTCTTGAAATGGAAAAAAATTCAAACATGCACTCTCATTTGGCAAGTTTCTAAACAGATTACAGTGTTTTTCTGACTCAGAGAGAATCAGTAATATTCACTTGTTAGGGTTTTTTAAACTGTATAATGTATTTGCTCACAGGCTGCACACAGCAACATACGAGGACACTCGTGGAACTCCTAGCAGATGTTGCATTTTATAGTATGGCAGGTGTGGTGTTTGTACAACACTATTAGATGCATAGGTTAGAAAAATAAGACAAGCTTGAAATAAAATGGCATAAACATGTTTTACAGAGCTGCTGTTATAGCCATAAACACACAGTTATTGTTCAAAACCTTGCAAAATGACTTAATTGGTTTTCTAACAATCTTCTTATCAGAAATAACTACATTTAATGCTTTTGAATCATAAAAAAATAGTTCCCAGAACGTCCGGTGTCATATTAATTTCCTTTGTTCTTAAAAAAGGTGGGATTCTATTACTTTATTGACTTCAATTACTGTTTGATCTGTTCAGCAATAAATGTCAATTTGAATTGCCATTGTTTGCTTTCTGCTAACCTCACAGTGACTGCCAATTTCAGAGGGCATGTGGATGGTCATCCTAGCAAGCTCCAGTATCGAGTGAGGAACCACTCGCTTGATGATTGCGCCGGTTTAGAATAACATCCAGAACACACATGCACACTCCCTATTCCCAGCAGTGATGGATGCTATTAAAGCAGGCTGAGTTGGTCGATGGCTAAAGGCCACCTGCTGTTTCTGGGGCCTGGAGCCGAGACGCTCACTGAGAGAGTGTGATTCTTAGAATGAGGGAGAAATACAGACAGAGGTCAGAAGGAGAGTGGCAAGGGTGCCCCGAACAGGCAGCTGAGAACATAGTTGATCAATAAAGCTCTTCACATGCTGTTTTAGCCCTGAAATGCTCCCTTCAGCTTGGTGATGATGGATCCTAGCGGGTGTTTGTCCTCCACTGAACAGAGAAAGTTAGTCACTTAGACTGGGATTTTGGCTCAGAGATAATCTGTGTCTCCTAAAACGGAATTAAATTATTTTCAGAATGAGTGAAATATTGGGAAATTTCAAAAATTTGCTAAAATGTGGAATGTGCTTTTATGTTTTTCTACTTTTTGCCACTAACTTAATTAAATAATGTTTAATTAAGTGAACATCTGAAAGAAGATCCGTGGAATGCATAGCTTTCTTGACTTTAATGAAGAACTCTTACGAAGCAGTTACTATGAATACAACCATTACTAACCCTATCTTGAGGGTTAGTAATGCCAAAAGGATGCAATCTTTTCAGTCTCAGAAATTCTGTTTTAGTCATGCCATCATTGCAATAGACTGTCAGACAATATAAACTCTTCTAAGAGCCAGGCATATTCATTCACTGTATTGATTGTAAAAAAAAAAAAAAAATGTCCCTTTCATATTCACTGTTTTGTTCCTCTTTTTTTATTTCCACTTTCTATATGTCTATTGTCTTTATTAGGCTTATTTTTCATCGAGGATTATTGAATTTTCCAACTACAACCTATTTTCATGAAGACTTTGTCAAGATAATGAGGAGCCATTGTAATTTGTTTTCTTGCCTAGTATTTCTTACATTTCTTTATCCTTATTCTGTATCTATCTCTCTTTCCGACGACCCATTTTCATTTTTATCATGTGCCATCCCCCAATGCTCCTTAATGGAGTGATCTGTCACTCCTGGTTCCTTATTAATCCAGTGATTGGTGGTCCTCTAATGAGATTTTTTTTCCCACTGCCTCACCCCTCAAGATTCACACACATACAGGCATGTCTGATTTTTTGTGTTAGTGGGTTAAATAGATGTTCAGGCATAAAACACTTAAATGATGGAGCAGCCTGTGATTTTGGATGCTAAAGTTGCTGTTTGAGTGATTAGGGCAGGTCAGTCCCACTGTTGATATGTGCTGGTACCAAACCTCCCTACTGTGTTCAAATGATGTTTGCACTGTTTCATGTGTCAACCTCATCCTGGTAGAAGACGATATTACATTATCAGCTCAACATCCATAAAAAAACAACAAAAGAAACAACATAATATGCATAGAAATCACTTACTAATTCCTCTGGCACTTTTTATTGTTGTTTTTCAACAGTCGAATGATTTAAATAGGAGCAGACTCTGAGATGTATAATTTATAATTATGAAATACTTTTTTTCCCCATCAATGTTGCAAATAAACAACTATAAAATCCACAGATCATTTTAGGCATAAATAAATGTAAAAAAAATATCTAATTTTTCTTGGAAAATATTGATTTTAAACACAGCATAAATATTTATATCTCTTAACTTTTTAACATTTGGTCACATTCTAACTACAAACGTGATTTTTTTTTTTGTTGTTTTTGTTTTGTTTTTTTATTCTAATGAAATCAACCAGATGATGGTCAGGCTAGATCCTGAAGAGCTGATGTCCTGCTTGGGATTTTATCAAGTTCTGCAAAGTCCTGCTAATGAGCAGTTTAATTGATTCAAGTGTGTTAACCCAGGGGAACAACACATTCAGGACTATAGGGACTAGAGTTGCTCACCTCATGTTATACCAGCACAAAATGGAGGAAAGATTACATGTGATAATTACAACATTTTCACCAATAAAAATAAAAAAATAGTGGCATGCACTTATATTAAGCACTCACATGGGGGTGGCCATCATGCTGTGGATTTGCTGGTAAACGTTTGGTAAAGTGGAAAGATTTAGATCATATTTATTTGTTAGAATGGCTTAGTCAAAGTCAAGAAATATTTATTTATGAGCTAATTTTAGAAGAACTACTCTCCATGTTTACACTTGTTGGACGCATTCTGAAAATGCTTGCATCAGTAAGTGTAGCTAAAGACGATTTTACAAAGTGTTGACTTTTAATTGCTGAAGGATTTGGTCTGTTGCCATCTGTGATTTTATTTTCACTTCAGGTTTGCGCTACTTTATGAATGAAAAATAACAAAATGTAGGAAAGGGTTATGAAAATTTTATAAAATTTCACATCCTGCATTTTCTTAAAATGAATATGATTTTGACTGCTGACCACATTATTCGGCAGCTGGCTGTGCTGAGACATGAGTTTGAGAGCATTTGGAAGTTATGCAAGCCATTTGTTGAGTCTTAGTCGTTGAATCCATCCTTTAGTGTTCACTAAGTCATGCTGTTGCCCTGCAGCAACCAGCAAGTCCTCAAACTTATCCTTCCTACTCCTATCAACTGAGTCAGTGCTTAGATTTTATGTGACTTGTCCCGAAGTTGCCTCAGTCTGTCTGTAATTTCTTTTGACATTTGTACGACTTTACATTCAGCTAAAGAATTTGTTGCCACTGTCACATTCAGGGTGATGAAATATTTATATTCAGTGTAGCAAATGCTGATCTGTAAGTGTGAATTATTGAAAATGTGTACAGCAGGGTGAGATCGTTCAAAGTCAAATCCTTCTTTTCCATCCCCGAGGGAAATATGATAAGCCAATTTGTGGAAATATCACATCCTCACATCTCAGGCAAAATGTTTTCTACCGAGATCCTTTAATTTCTATCAGCAAAAATTTTTGCCCCATCCTTCAGTATCCGACTTCCCCAACCCTCGACTGTGTGGCTGAGAATTAAAAAGGTGTTCAGATGTGCATATTATGTTGTGTCAGAGATTAGCTGTAGACTTGTGATCTGACAAAGCAGCTGCACAGAGATGATAGGCTCCAGCTGTTTTTGCCTGACATTCATTTGAAAAATTGTCAACAAAGTGGTTGAAAATTATCTTGATGCGATCTTATGAAGCTTGACCGGTTATCTGTTTTCTGCAAACCCATTATTCAGTGTAACAGATAGATATGTTAGACAATTTGTCATTTATGTAGGACGATGTTAAACACCTTTGGACAGGATCTTAGTTCCTAGTTACAGTCCAAGCAGCTAGTCTGGTGAGGTCGGATCTCTGCAGGCTGTACAAAATTAATCACTGTACGTCCCAAAAAACTTTTGTGCCAAATATAAATCTTTGCAGTGATCTGCTCACCCTGACTCGTGCACTGGTAACTGACATTTTAATAAAAACACATTCAAACAACATTGCATATACTGTATGTATGATGCATGCTGAGGTTACACTACTAAGCATTGGAATATCAATCAGTTGGAAAAAATAGCAGGATGTCTTTGAAATTATCATTTGTAAGCTGCCTCTTGCTTGTTTAACTGCATTTTCTCTTTGGGTAAGAGAAGCTCAGAATCTCTGGAAGAAAAAGATGAGAGAAAATGATTGATTATTTCCAAGTCATTTATCTTGCACTGCCGAGGATGACAGTGCAATTGATGGCTCCGTCATTTAACCTCTGGAACGTCAAATGAAAACAATATTACACTTGCAGCCACTGGGCCGCACTGTTAGTTGAATTTATGATGTAACAATGTCAATTGGGTGTTAACTGATTGAGCGGTGCCTCAGCTGTGATGAGGCATTGAGTGGTTGATGTGTCCCTTGCTTCATTTGGTTCCTACGTCAATCTTAGCCTTTATCCAGGTGGAGAGGAGGGAGGTGAGACAAAGAGCAAGACAAAAGAAGAGAGATTCACCAAAAGAAAGGGATGATAAAACTGATGAAGTTGGTTTTCTATCCAGTAAGTTACTATGAATTAAAAAAGCACAAAATTACTAATGTTAGTACAGGACATGACTTAAAGAGCTTGCAAAACAGACCTTTTAGAATATATTGAAGAGAGAAATTGGGAAAATGTGGTTTAATTGCAGTCTGTTTGGCATCACAATATCCAGCAACAATCTTGCAATTCCTTACCATTTTTTTCATTAATGTTTCATGGAGTACTAACTTCCATAAAATAAGCCAGGCTGACATTCTGACTGCAGATGGGGATATTTTTGTTTTTTAACATGACTCTAGCGAAGCATTTATAATCCGACTTGATTTTTAGAATATTAAATCTGCTACAATATGTGTGAAATGTAGAGTAAAAAGCTAGAAGTTTACAGGTTGTACAGGTTACATCAGAATCTTACTATCTTCGTTGTCATAATGGCAGGTCAGTAAAATGTGGTTCTCATTAATGGTGTCCTAGGTGTGAAAATAATGTGTTCTCTTAAGGTTGTTGATTTTGTCATAACTGTGAAAATAGCATTACTAACTGACAACATGTTAGCGTGTGATAGACATGTCCTGGTCATAGTTTTGTCGATAATTTCTGATCTCCAGCAGTGTAAACCTCTCACATCCCGATAGAAATGTTTGCAACAAAAATCTATGATTAGCCATGATTAGAATATTTCTCTCTAGTCTTTTGTCATTAGTGACAAATAGTTCAAAAAGCAACAGATCACATCCTGTGTGCGAGGAAGCAGTTTCTTTAAAATAAGTTTTATTTCTTTTATTAATTACATAACTTACCCTTTAACTGGTCTTTAGCATATTAGTTTAGCAATTAGCCAAGGGAGACACATAAGTCTCCCTTGCCTTTACTTTGACATTTTGAAAAGTCTACTAACATTTCCAAATCCAACATTTTGCATGACGGAAAGCTCAAAACAATAAAATTAAATGATGGTACTTTGCTATAATAAGTTTAGCTTTCCTCTTATCAGTTTGCCAAAACATCACTGTCAGGCCACCAACAGTTTCTTGAAGCCTGAATGGTCAGTCATTCTCCCAATGATAATTCAGTTTAATTTGAAACAGCATCTTACACCTTCTGTGCTTTTTTGCCTTTATTTCAAACGCTTAGTGTTCTAACTGATCTGAATTACTAAATCCAAGTGACTTCACTTGGTAAAACCATCCACACTGAAGAATGTTGTGGCCAAACTGAAAATTATCTGATTGCTAAACCAATTTACTGTTAACCAGTTTTTGTCTCACAAATCTCTACTTCCCAGCCAACAGAGTGGCTGCATTGCAGACACTGAGCTAAAATAATGAACAAACTCACAACGGGGAAGGAGAAAAAGATGAATTTAGCCTAAGGGTGGAAGAGAAAAGATAAGAGGAGTTCAGTGGGCCCCACAGGCTGTAAATCAGGATTGGACTATCAGTGTAATTTCCCCCTCTCTGTGCATGTGGAGGGTGCTGCAGGTGGAATCTCTCTTTAATTACAAGTCAAGGGAGGCAAGAAAATAGCCAGATAAAGAGAGGAATAGAGATGAGGCAGAGGAATTAGTTGATAATAAAAAGTCTCTGCAGATTTAATAAATCATCAGTTCTCAGTCTAGGCTGAGTTGAATGCTCGTGGCATTATGTAAAGAGAAGATGGTAGGTAAAAGGAGAGAAAGAAAAACAGGCAGTGTAAATCACATTCAAGAAGAAATTTTTTGGTATATTTCTCAAACACACCTTTTTCTTTGATTTTCATCTGCCATGTGTCAAGGCACAAACATATATGCATATTGTATATGTAATTTGACACCATTGTGCCGCTGTAGCAAATGATCAAAAGTGTCTCCCATCTCTCTCCCCTCGCATTAAGGCATCAACTACCTCTGTGATCTCTACTCCTTTTAAAAGCGTGATTGTATTCAGCAGCATCCATCTCTACCTATTGTGAAAGGTGGGAAAGTGCTGAGTGTAATGGCTGTCATTTACTCACCTGAAACAGGAGGGAATTATAAATGCTGTGCACCCCATCCTTTGTGTTCATCCCTGCTGATATGATAGCAGAGTCACAGTGAAGAGATGGTGAGCTGTAATGGTCGACTCACTGGTTAAGCACACGAAGAAGATAGCATAAAATGAATGTGATATCGAGATGAGAGGGACAAGGGGTGCATTGGGTCGTTTAGCCACCAAATCCCTCAATTTTGTGATAAAAGTGGAGACAAAAGTGTTGCCCACTAAAGTGTGAGTGTGTGTGTATTAGACGGCAAAGGAGAGCTCTGGAGAGATGATGAATGTGTGATGTTACACACCTCAGAGCATCTGAGTGACAGAGACAGGCAGACAGAAACAGAGGGAGAATGAATGATATCAGGATCTATGCTCTGGAACAGAGGGCTCCTATTGGCAGCCATCGCTTCTGCCAGACTCTGAATACGGTGTGTGTTTGCTTGAGTGTGTTCTCTGTGAACAAAACCATATCCCCTGATGCAGGCATCTACTGCTTCAATAGTCATGAAAATATTTTCCATTCTACAGTCGGTATTATTTCTATATTTTTATACTAGTCCCCTTAAATATATTGCTTTTGCTTTTTTGCTTTTCTTTGTCACCCTTCAGTCTTTCAGATCATGTCTGTCTGAAATAAATTATCATCATCCAAAATATTTCATTTACAGTATTGTTAACGAGACGAAAAATAAAAGTAGTTTTAAAATAACAATTTCATTTATTAGGAAAAATTAGCTTTCCAAACAATGTCGTCTTTCATGAAAATATTACTGCCCCACTTGTTAAATCCTGAATTCACTGTGACTAAAATTGTTTCAATTTCACTTGCATGTTGCAGGCTTGAATAATGTGTTAGACACCTCTGTCCCATTTAAAATGAGATTGTCTAACATTATGAAGTAGGCTGGAATATTGCAAAAAGAAACGCATCATGCTTCATGCTCTAATCTAAATAAATTAGAAACGAAGTCATTGACGTTGTTTAGTCTGCAAAGGATTGAAAAGCCAATAAGACTCCAGCATTGTCCAGAAGTTGAGAGAGCGTGGAACAGTGGTGAAACTTCCTCGGATTAACTGACCTACCAAAATTACTTAGAGAAAATTGGCATTTCAACCAGGAGTTCATAAAGAGACACAGAACAAACTCTAAGCACCACAGACCAGCTTGCCTCAGTTAAGGAGAATGTGCATGATTCCATTATAAGAAAGAGATGAGGAAAAGTTTGATTCATGTATTTGAGGCCAACCCCAATAATGTAAAAGTCTATCTTTAATGCCAAAAACACCTTTATCATAGCTAAGACAACTTAGAAAATAATCTAAAAGCTGTACATCCAATTAGTTTTGAAAATTTGCTTTAAACATTCTACATTAAACATTTATGTATGATCTAAATGCATAAATGTTAAATCTGTAAGGAGGTAGACAATTGATGCTAAATTATACATTGTAAAGTGTGCAGAGGTAGTAGTATTAATTTTTACAATTTTATCACAATTTTTATTACATGGTTACAAACCATACACACATGCACATACGTGAGGAAATGGTATTTTCAACCAGTGTCAAAAAAAGAATTTTGCACCATCCACAGGCTATCACAGTGGCCTTTCTCTTCAACAACTAAGAGGTTATTTCACTGGCAGTGTACTGAAGCAGTTCTAAATGTTAGGAGGAAGAGCAGAGCTGAGGAAGGGTGACGGGAAGAGAGGAAATCTATCTTGTGAGACGCATTGTGCAGTGTGGATCAGTGTTGAGTTTGATCATGTGCACACAACATTGCTCCTCTATCTCCCTGATTCCATCTCAAACTCATTCCCTTTATCTACCTAATGCAAATATGCCTCAACACAGCAGGAAGGGCACAACATGTTTGCTATTTTTCCCCCCAAAGCGCACACGCAAGCTTTACACACAGATGCACCTCTGTTGTCTCTAATCTGTTATAACTTGTACAATTCCTCTTGACTTTGACAAGGAGATACACATCCTTTTAAACTCATTCAGCTATGTGTGAATCCATTGTGCGTGTGGTGTGTGTGTGTGTGTGTGTGTGTGTGTATACATGTTTATATGCTATTTATAGCACCCTGCTGAGACATGGTAAACACACAAACGTATTGAGTCAAGAGAAGGAGCAATGTAGTGCGGTGTAGTGTAGTGATATTTTTCATATACATGTATACATTAAATTTCCCTTCCCTTCAAGATAGTTGCAGAGTTAGTAATATTGGTTAGCAAGAAACTGGAAAATGACTGAATCACTAATGAGCCTCCCTACAGTTTATTAAAAGTGTGCTCACACAAGGACATATCTATCTGGGAGTGAGACTCAATGCACTTCCCCCCACTTTTGAAAGTATGGTAGATGTGTTGGCAGTTCAACATTATCTTTCAAAGCAGAAGCTATTTACTAGTTGCACTTAATCTGGTGGCTGCATTCTAGTTTTAGGCATTAATCTTTACATAAATTAGTAGAAAGGCAGCTTGTTTTGTTAAATACGACCCCACCACAGAAAACAGTCACAAGAAAGATGACTGTCGATGAGCAGAACAAAGTTTAATTCACAGTTACAACTGTGTGAATTTGAGTGTCATATTTGCCTTTAAAAACAAATCCAAGAATACCTAGTATTTTTATGTACACTCTAAAGAGGGAGGCCACAAGGTTCTTTATTTATTTTGCAATATTTTAGTGAGTTTTCTAAAAAATATTAAGATATAAAGTATGTTCTAAAGTCAGTTTGAAAATCCTAAAACAAGATTATATTATAAACTGTATTTCGTGAATACAGGTAACCCGGCAAATCTTTTAGCCTCCTTTTCCCCCAAAACTGTTAATTTAGGTCCTTAGGGGGTCAACCTTACCCCCCGTTATTCAGGCTGACGTCATACCTACCTTAGTAAGAGGAGACACTTTATCAACCCCTTACCCTGATCTTATCAGTCCAGCAATGGTGATCTCATCTCTCTTCTGGCTGTCAGGGAGCAGCATGAGTGACAGCGGTCATCCACCAATGATGGCTCTTTAATCAAAAGTGCCAGTAGCCTGTTGTTGTCATGGTGATGAGAGGAGGGGACAGCTGAGATCCACCTCACTTTTGCCCCTTGTGCTGAACCACTTAAGGTCCATGCCAATCAGTGCCAGTCAATGCCAGTTTGAATTGGCAGGCCCATATATCATCATAGATGGAGTGCTAATCCCTAGTGACCCAGTTCTACCATATGGAGTCGCTGGATTGGAGAAAGATGAAAACTGTCATGCACTAATATTTTTAGTTAAAAATGTCTTGCAAAATAATTTGCATGATATTTTTGGATAGTAAAGTTTACACTGTTTTAGACTTGTACATATATTAAGACTGCGGACAGAAGCTAAAAGTACTTACATTATGCTCCTTTGGATCTTAATGAAGTTGAAAGTTTAGCTGCAAATGCAAAAATAAACAGGAGCAAAAAACTAGAAAAAAAAATTACAAATGACTGAAAAAGTAATTTGAAGATACCAGAAGAAACCAATTATACATCATATTATCAAATATTTTAGATTATAGCTTAAAGGGAAGCTGAACATGTCTTTACAAATGATCCCAATGGTCAAGAACTGACTTCTTTTTTTGTAAACGTCATTTGAGAACCATCCCCAGAAGTTTTCTGATATCCATGCAGAATGGTACAAAACAGGGGCATCATTATCCTGAAAGAAGTGTTTTGCCATACATGTTTGGAAATGCAGTGTTTCCCTTTAAAAAAAACAATCATCATTGTGCAGAAGAGGATCCTCAGTAAGGAGGGACATCTGCTGTCACAATTCTTTGTCTCCCTAGGGGTTAAAGTGTTCATCTTTTTAATATTCCATGTTTGAGGTTGGCTTGCAAAGTTTAAACAGGCAAGTTTGTGGTTTGAGAGGAGACATGGCCTTTAAAGGCATTTTGTTCTCTGAGATCCAGTCTTGTGGTTATGTGGCTGCATTTAGAATAAGTAAGAGCTTTATTTTCAGAGCAACACAAAGTTTTTTCAGTATTAAATATGTTCTTTAATATTGTCCAGTCCTAACAAAGAAATTCCTTAGAGCTACATTGAGTGTGTTCACTGATTTTAATTATTTTTCTTCTTTTTTTCTCAGCTGTCGAGAGTGCCGGTGGAAGCTTGTGGTCAGTACTCCACCTGCAGTGAATGTCTTGGATCAGGTGATCCTCACTGTGGCTGGTGTGTTTTGCACAACATGTAAGTACCTCTCAGCATGTCTTCACTCCTGCTGGATCATTATCTGTGTTTTTCCCTTTTTTTTATCGGTCCTGTAATATGACATGTTGAAGGATTTTGTACTTGGGTTATATCCTCCTCTACCTGTGGGATGTTTGAGCACATGCCCAGCACTCCATTCTTCCCAATCGTAGAGGATTCAGGAGCACCTTATGCCGGTGCAGGCCAATTGTTGGATTATCTTACTGGATTGGGCTTTTTGCCAAGAAACCCCCTTAGATCCATTACCCAACTAAACCACTGGCATTCTTTACCGGCCCTGAAACAAGAGCCTGGTGAGAGCGTGGACACTGGTGGGCACTGCCAAGGGTTCCAATTGGCACCACTCCAACCTTGAAAGTAAGAGGTTTTGCTCATATTGGAAACTGTTGGCAATCACAGAGATGATCCCATTAACCTTTAGATACCCACTTGACCCTGCTAACCTGTTACCTTTGGCCTTTCTTCTAAGATTGCACGTCTCTGTCATATTTCCCTCAAAATGCATAAGCACGTACACCAAGATGGGCACAAAACCACAAACAACCCATCTTGTCCCTCAAGATTGCAGAGGGAGATGGTGCTTGGTGGGGGCAGAGACTTTTTCCCACTACACTGTAAATTGAAAATTGGTTTCTTGGGTCGGTGATAGCTCAAGGGTAAAGTGGCTCCGGGTGTGCGCGGGTGTGTATGTGTATGAGTGAGAGGGACATTGAGACCAGTACATTTAGCACCTTTATCCCTGCTACCACCGAGAAGACGTGACGAGGGCAAGGAAGCAATGCAGTGAGAGGAACACAGTGAAACCTAGATATAAAGGAACATGGACAAGGAAGAAGAGATAAAGATGGGAAGAGTAGAAGATGAATGAGACAATGACAAATAAAGAGAGCTGGAAAGCAAAGCAGTCAAGAATAGATGGTAATAAATTCTTAGAAAGACAAGGAGAGAAATGGTTTCAGGATGATCATATATTCCAAGGCTGGGGAGTGAGCGAGTGCAAAAAAAAGTGTCAGGTCACATCGAGGATAAAGAATAAATGGAAGAAAGTCGAGCAAGAAAAAACAGAAAATGAATACATATGAGATCCCTGAGGTAGAAATGAACTATGATGGATGATGAATGGATCATGGAGCTCAAAATTGAGGTTACAGGCAACAGTACACAAACATGTTCCTTCATGAATCACTAATTCATTGGTCCAGAGACTTCCTGGTTACAAAAACTTTTAGAAGGAATTGCTTTTGTCAGCATTTTACTGGATCAACTATTGATCTATTTTTCTATTACTCAATCATTTTTGTAAAGTTTTGTAAAATGAAACATTTGTGCACACTTGAAGCGTCAATATCAATGAACACAGTGGTTTTATTTTTGTCATATGGGTAGTTCTGCAATTTAAGCTCAAAAATGATTCAAAGTAGAGGTGCGTATATTGTGCCTATGGAATATACTTGGGTGTTTTAACCTAGTTGCTTTTACAAATTGATCAGGATGAATACTCATATGTGTTGACTGCACCACAGCTCCAGAAATATTGCTGCATCCTCCTAGAAGGAGTCCTCAGATTGTAGTTTCCAATTTTTCATTTAGGTAAAAAATTTTGCATTTTTATGGCAGACATAAAAAATATGAGCTAAACTTATTAAGTCTTCATATAAAGACTTACTAAAACACATTTGAAAAAGCTCCTCACATGAATGACAGCAACTTGGGCCTCCCATGGGCCCACCACCCGTGGGAGGGGCCAAAGGGGTCGGGTGCACTGTGTGATGGGTGGCGGCCAAGGGAGGGGACCCTGGCGGTCCGATCCTCGGTTGCAGAAACTGGCTCTTGGGACGTGGAATGTCACCTCTCTGGTGGGGAAGGAGCCGGAGCTAGTGCGTGAGGTCGAGAGGTTCCGGCTAGAAATAGTCGGTCTCACCTCGACGCATGGCTCTGGTTCTGGAACCAGTCTCCTTGAGAGGGGCTGGACATACTTCCACTCTGGAGTTGCCCAGGGAGAGAGACGTCGGGCAGGAGTGGGCATACTTGTTGCTCCCCATCTCGGCGCCTGTACGTTGGGGTTTACCCCGGTGAACGAGAGGGTAGGATCCCTCCGCCTACGGGTGGGGGGACGGGTTCTGACTGTCGTTTGTGCTTACGGGCCGAACGACAGTTCAGATTACCCACCCTTTTTGGAGTCCTTAGAGGGGGTACTGGAGAGTGCTCCTCCTGGGGACTCCCTTGTTCTGCTGGGGGACTTCAACGCTCACGTGGGCAACGACAGTGAGACCTGGAGGGGCGTGGTTGGGAGGAACGGCCCACCCGACCTGAACTCGAGCGGTGTTCTGTTGCTGGACTTCTGTGCTCGCCATGGATTGTTCATAACGAACACCATGTTCAAGCATAAGGGTGTCCATATGTGCACTTGGCACCAGGACACCCTAGGCCGCAGTTCGATGATCGACTTTGTCATCGTTTCATCGGATCTGCGGCCGTATGTCTTGGACACTCGGGTGAAGAGAGGTGCGGAGCTGTCCACTGACCACTACCTGGTGGTGAGTTGGCTCCGGTGGCGGGGGCGAAAGCCGGTCAGACCTGGCAGGCCCAAACGTGTTGTGAGGGTCTGCTGGGAACGTCTGGCGGAATCCCCTGTGAGACGGAGCTTTAACTCCCATCTCCGGCAAAACTTCGAACACGTCCCGGGGGAGGTGGGGGACATGGAGTCTGAGTGGACCGTGTTCCGTGCCTCCATTGTCGAGGCGGCCGATCGGAGCTGTGGCCGCAAGGTTGTCGGTGCCTGTCGCGGCGGCAACCCTCGAACCCGTTGGTGGACACCTTCGGTGAGGGATGCCGTCAGGCTGAAGAAGGAGTCCTATCGAGCCTTTTTGGCCTGTGGGACTCCGGAAGCAGCTGATGGGCACCGGCGGGCGAAGCGGCATGCGGCTCGGGCGGTTGCTGAGGCAAAAACTCGGGTGTGGGAGGAGTTTGGAGAGGCCATGGAGAAAGACTTCCGCACGGCTTCGAGGCGATTCTGGTCCACCATCCGGCGTCTCGGGGGGGGGAAGCGGTGCAGCACCAACACTGTTTATAGTGGGGATGGTGTGCTGCTGACCTCTACTCGGGACGTTGTGGGCCGGTGGGCAGAGTACTTCGAAGACCTCCTCAATCCCACCAACATGCCTTCCACTGAGGAAGCGGAGCCTGGGGACTCTGGGTTGGGCTCTCCAATCTCTGGGGGCGAGGTCGCCGAGGTGGTTAAAAAGCTCCTCGGTGGCAAGGCCCCGGGGGTGGATGAGATCCGCCCGGAGTTCCTTAAGGCTCTGGATGTTGTAGGGTTGTGTTGGTTGACGCGACTCTGCAATATCGCATGGACATCAGGGGCAATTCCCCTGGATTGGCAGACTGGGGTGGTGGTCCCCCTGTTCAAAAAGGGGGACCGGAGGGTGTGCTCCAATTATAGAGGGGTCACACTCTTAAGCCTCCCTGGCAAGGTCTATTCAGGGGTCCTGGAGAGGAGGGTCCGTCGGATAGTCGAACCTCGGATTCAGGAAGAGCAGTGTGGTTTTCGTCCTGGTCGTGGAACACTGGACCAGCTCTACACCCTCAGCAGGGTCCTGGAGGGTGCATGGGAGTTCGCCCAACCAGTCTACATGTGTTTTGTGGACTTGGAGAAGGCGTTCGACCGTGTACCTCGGGGAGCCCTGTGGGGGGTTCTCCGGGAGTATGGGGTACCGGGCCCTTTGATACGGGCTGTCAGGTCCCTGTATGACCGGTGTCAGAGTCTGGTCCGCATTGCCGGCAGTAAGTCGGGCTCGTTTCCGGTGAGAGTTGGACTCCGCCAGGGCTGCCCTTTGTCACCGATTCTGTTCATCACTTTCATGGACAGAATTTCTAGGCGCAGCCAAGGTGTTGAGGGGATCCGATTTGGTGGCCTCAGGATCTCATCTCTGCTTTTCGCAGACGATGTGGTCCTTTTGGCTTCATCAGATCGTGATCTGCAGCTCTCGCTGGATCGGTTCGCAGCCGAGTGTGAAGCGGCCGGGATGGGGATCAGTGCCTCCAAATCCGAGGCCATGGTCTTGAGCCGGAAAAGGGTAGAGTGCCTTCTCCGGGTCAGGGGGGGTGTCCTGCCCCAAGTGGAGGAGTTTAAGTATCTCGGGATCTTGTTCACGAATGGGGGAAGAAGGGAGCGGGAGATCGACAGGCGGATTGGCGCAGCGTCTGCTGTCAAGCGGGCGCTGTACCGGTCCGTCGTGGTGAAGAGAGAGCTGAGCCAAAAAGCGAAGCTCTCGATTTACCGGTCGATCTACGTTCCCACCCTCATCTATGGTCATGAGCTTTGGGTCATGACCGAAAGAACGAGATCGCGGATACAAGCGGCCGAAATGGGTTTTCTCCGTAGGGTGGCTGGGCTCTCCCTTAGAGATAGGGTGAGAAGCTCAGTCATCCGGGAGGGACTCAGAGTAGAGCCGCTGCTCCTTCACATCGAGAGGAGCCAGTTGAGGTGGCTTGGGCATCTGGTCAGGATGCCTCCTGGACGCCTCCCTGGTGAGGTGTTCCGGGCACGTCCCACCGGGAGGAGGCCCCGGGGAAGACCCAGGACACGCTGGAGGGACTATGTCTCTCGGCTGGCCTGGGAACGCCTCGGGATTCCCCCGGAGGAGCTGGAAGAAGTGGCTGGGGAGAGGGAAGTCTGGGCCTCCCTTCTGAAGCTGCTACCCCCGCGACCCGACCTCGGATAAGCGGAAGAAGATGGATGGATGGATGGATGGATTTTTATGGCAGACATAAAAAATATGAGCTAAACTTATTAAGTCTTCATATAAAGACTTACTAAAACACATTTGAAAAAGCTCCTCACATGAATGACAGCAACTTGATGCGTTAAACCTCCAGGCACAGTCTGCAGGGCTTTTGACAAAAGGCACAACAAATTACATTTTGTGAATTATAATGGAAGTCTTCTGATGTTTTCAAACTGTCTTGATTTTATTTGTAAAATAAATACTTTGTCTTGTCCAAGGTTAAACATATTTGCTAGAATCAAAAGCAAAGGCATAAACAATTAATCTTTCAGAATATATAGAAAGAAAGACCAAAACACAAAGAAATCTCTGTCTGCCACCCACACACACACTTTGTGCTGGAGGGAAAATGGTTGTGGGGAAGGACGGCAAGCCGTTCCACTTTAAAAGTGTTCCTCCAGATAGTTTGTTGTTCCAATCAACCTTGAAATCACCTCACGGCTCCGAGGAAAAAAACAGAATTGCATGCTCCCCCTCTCTCTCTCCGTTTTACTATCTTCCTCTCTTATCCACACACACTCCCTTTCCTCTTCCTCCATCACTATTGCCTTTATTTACTCTATAGATCGGTGAGAGGAGCTGTTAGCGAGAACACCAGGGCAAGAGCAAGAAGGCAATCAATATTACAGGAGAGAAAATCAGCCTGCTTCTTTGATAGCACTCATACTGTCCTTGACAAACACCAATCATTTATTTTAAAAATGTCATCAATGTCACACGTTTGACTCTGAACAAGTTTGTGGTTTTTTCTTAAAGACATGTGATTGTTTCTATCCCACCAAATGTAAATCATTTGTGTGTGTTTGAGCCTTTTGTGAAATTTGCACCAGATTTCCAGTCTTCCAGGAAGACCTTACTCCATCTTGTGAAACTGGAGGTTCACCTGTCAACTAAACTGTCTTGGTCTGCTTGTGCTGAGATGTGCATGCTTATGCTAATCCCTGGCTAGCTAAGCATTTGAAAGGAAGGTTTTGACCCACATCACTGCCTAGTTTTCACCTTTGCTTTACTTTTCACCTTTTACCACTCACATTGGAAGTCACATTCTGTCAGTAAGTAGAGGGAAAAGGGCTCATGTAGAAGACTAGGTGTATAAAAATGTTTGTTTGCTTTTACATTAAGAAAACAATTTAATGATATTTAATTTGTAATGTCAGAAGGGTGATGGCCATTTCGCCCTTTGCCATTTCAAATGTTGTGATTGGAAGATAAACCTTCCATTGCAGGTCATTTGGTACTAACCTAACATCAATTCATACCCATCTAAGGGACATTTGGTACCTGTTTTCACATTAAATATTTACTTTGTTTAAAACTGGATATTCAACTGCATCAAATTGAGTTTGTGACTCCAACATAATAAATTATAATAAAACTCTATAATGGAATAATAGAGTTTTATATAATTAACATATAAACTCTATAATGGAATAACATAACATATAACATAAACTGTATAATGGAATTATAGAGTTTTATTAGGACCCTATAATTCCTGTCCTCGAAGGCCAGTGCCCTGCACCCTTTGATACAACACACGTGAATCAAAAGAATGTGATTCTTTTGATTCACAAAAGAATCAAAAGAATCTTTTGTGAGCCTATTTTGCAGGATTTTGTAAAATAGGCTGAGGAGATGATTAAGTCTTTTAATTCAGGTGTTTCAGAGCAGGAACGTCTTCGTAATTTGCAGGACATCAGCCCTGGAGGACTGGAGTGGCAAATCCTCATTGTACACATTAACCCAACTCGTGTAAATAAATTGCAGTTCATTTGTGCTTCTTGAAAATATATTTTTTGTAATTTCCACATCCCAAATCAATAAAGCTCTGGGGATTCATGTCTCACTGTTTTTGTTTACATCACAAGGGTGATATGGCGTGCTAGTTTTTCACCAACTTCCATCCACACTTTATTCCCTCCAAGTAAGGCAGCGGCTCTCCTACTGAGAACCGATATACCAGAGCTCCTCCAGCCATGTTGTGGATATGTTACCTCCCCTAATGTTGCTCTGTCAGCTGTCAATTTGTAAGTGGTTAACTAGCATGTCAAGATGCCCGTAGTGCATGACTACTAGACAGATTGGAGATCATATTTGGAGGGGTATTTTTGTCAAAATGATTGTCATCACAGTTGTCATGCATATTAAGATTATAGCAAATTATACCCAGTCTTATCAGTGTCTATTTGGAAAAAGTGACACTAATTTTACAATATCTTTACATTAATAATTGGGTTGCATATATCTTGATCTCCAGTTGGCTGTGATAGCTTTCCTTGCCTTTTTATTTCTCTATTACTTTAGTTCCTATGTCATCAGCAAAATCTAACCATCAGGCTTTAGCGTACAATAAATTTTAATTCAAGTTAATTACACATTAATTTGTTTAATCCTTTATTGTTGGAAGTCATCGTTTGAAAGGATTTCTTTTTGTGATTGGCAGTGAGTTTTGGATTCAGAAATCATTTTCTCCTTAAGCATTCTCATTGCTTCCTACTTAGGTTTTGTCGACTTCAAACACTCATAAGTATTGATCCTACATCAAGAGGAGAAGAGATGGCAGTCACCTCTGCCTCCAGACTTGGACAAATGCATTTTCTCTTTTGACAGGGTGCATTAATGCAATCAGTAGTTCAGTAGGTACAAATCAGTTGCCCTCAATGTTTATTGCATCCCAGAAAGTCTGTGGATTTTAATTTTAGTTCAAACTTATGTGGTGGTATTTCAGATAACATAAAAAGATATGGGTAAAAATGCTATTTGTAAACATTGCATCCTGGTTTTATAATCACACAATTACCCCTTTATAAATACTCATTAGTCATCTACATGCCTGTTAAGAAATGTGAAAACTTCAGGAAGCCACAAGAAGATACCTGAAAAACCTGATACATATTTCAAGTCTGGAGGGGATTTTTCTGCTCAAACTTTTGTGTTTCAGAGACATCTAAGGTTCTGTCAAATAACCTTTCAGAAGGAAAGGCTAATTGGCAGATCCATTGCTCTATCTCTCCTCAAATCCTCTATTGCTTTCATTAATTCTGCTTCACCAATAGCTGTCACTGTCGTCATAGCTATCCATTTCTTCACTATGCTCATTATTGTGGCATGCCAAACTAATGCTAATTAAACTGAAATGCCATAATTAACTGCTACCAGCTTCTTGGATCCTGTTAAGGTGACCACTTAGCTCCCCTGGAGACAGTTTCAAGTGCGCTTACATACACTACTGCCAGGGTTAGATAATGTTCACCCAAAAATTAAAAATAGGAAGATTTACATCCAACACCAGCCTAAGTTTTGAGTTTATTTACTCACTTGTAAAGAAAAAGGCACTTGTTAGTTTGATTTTTATTACCCTAAATAATCACTTAAATGGTCCTAATCAAGAACTGGAGCAGGCATGTTAAGTTTTATGATATTACACACCAGTTTCTGTAAGTGTTAGACATACAGATGAAAAAAATTACCACGGTCCCTATGGACCAGTACATATATGGGGAGAACAGAGCCTCCAAACTTCATTCAGAAACACCAAAGGTAGAGATTCAAATCCTGGACCTGCTTTAAGGTAACAGTAGTATCAGCTACTCAACATTCACAAAATGTATTTTAAAGAATCTCTTTTAAATCCAGAAGAACCCAGTTTAGGTTTGATCAGTGTAAGTAACCTGTTTTGAAATATAGATGGAGTTAAAATCCAGGCTTATTAAAAACAATCATATAGTAACTTCTAAACCTATTGTCCAGTCTTACCATAAGTGCAGCAGAGTGGAAATCGTAAAGTATTAATTTGCTGCTGTGCTCATTATAAAAGCATTCACTTGCTTTATTAAACACAGTCAAAAGTAACTGGATAATGCTTCATTTTAACAATAAATGTTGTGGAGTAAGATTATATGGCAGACAATCTAATTATGCAATTAATAGTGTTACTGTTCCCCTCCTATTTTATGCATGTAACTTTGACAACAAGGTTTATCTGAACAAAATACTTTGAAAGCACAGAAATTATTCCTAAATCTTCTTGTCAATGTTTTGGCCACATAAAAAGTTAAACTTTCTCAAACTTGTGGCTTTGATGCTGAGATTCTACGATCCCACGGCACTGAATTGATATCTGTGCCCAAGGGAGGGTAGATGCCCCTTGTGTATGAGAGACTAGTTTCTCCCCCTACCTTCAACTGGTGGGTCCCAAGAAAGGTTGAGAGAAGGGAACAAGGCCAAGAAGTGACAGGGGCATCAGGATGGAACCGAGTGCCGTGCATCCTCTCTGAACTGCCACCATCGTTGTGTGAGAACACACACTGAATCATTCTCCCACATACACAATGCCAACCCATCTAACAGCAGCACGCACACAACAGCTGCACGTCCACTCTGAAGTCAGGACCATTTCTCACTGTCACCTATTGTCACTCTAGCACACACAAAAATGCACAAGCACTGGAAAATGGACATACACACACTCACTCACTCCGAGTGGTTTTAGTTGCCTTGCTTTTGCCCAGTAGAGCATGAACTGGGCTGACATGAGACAGGGACGATGAAGGAGAGATGTGGTGACAGTCAAAGCGAGTGAGGATATACGGTTATGTATTCCAAATGATGAGGGCACTGAATGTCAGGCTAAAAGGGTTATAAAAATTCATACCACAACAGAAAGGAAGATTAGAAATCATCTGGCTGGAATCATAAATGAATCTCCAGTTAAAGATAAAGAGGTAAATATCTGTTGCTCAACTTGTCAATGATTGAAAATGTTTCTGAATATTGGGCAAGCCATTGTGCATGTATTACATTGCATCTTCTATGGACACATAATATTCACCAAAATGCATAATCTAATGTTAATCTTAATTGATCTTTAAGTGGCCTTGTCAGATAACGTTATTACTGAGGTTACCGTCTTATGGCCAGCAGTATTGGTGTACCAGGCTGTTATATAAAATGAATGTGAAAGCTAAATGCTTTAAGCTTTTCAATGACTTCCAGGTTCTTACCATTATGGCAATAGACTATATGAGAAAATCTTTTATAGTCTCATTTTGGAGGTCTACTGTTGGACGATCCTTACAAACAAAATACAAGTAACGTCAATAACTTGATGTAGTCTTCGTCCTAAAATTAAAGATTTTTACCGAGTGAGCTTATGTTAAGTTTAATGTTCTGTAGTGGAATTTTATTGGACTGTTTGTAATTAAACCTGAAATTGACTTTGCAATTGTCATAATTTAGCTGATTTAATTGAACATTAATTGGATTTTTTTTGTGCTGTGAACTCCCTTAAGAATATTTGTGGTAATGTGAGCTTTTCAAAATAATCTAGCCTAAATTTGATGCAGGCACTTTGAAAGAGAGTTTTATAACAAATTGCTAACCTTGAAAAGAACTTTAGCAGTATAATTTTTTGCTCAGAAGGGGTTCTTTCATGAGCAGGATTGGAGATTTCTACGCCTAGAAGCTGCCACTCTGTAATTTCTGTGCCCTTTCGCGTGCTGCTACGAGAGAAGTTTTATGTCATGAGTGGGTTGATTTGCGAGCCTTAGCGTGTGTCCACAAAAACTGGAGTAACACGGTCATGGCCAGTGGGCTGAATAATGACTCTCCCACCATTTCCTACATGCAAATTTCACGATGCTGTATGGACAACCACACTAAAAGGGACCTATGAACTTCACTGAACTAGTTGGGATACATCCATGGGCTATACAAAACACTGTTCATTACATTTCATGCAAAATATGAGATTGTACCTGGTCAATTCTGTCTGTTTTGGCCCTGAGTTAGACAAAGAAGGAGCAAAACTTCCTGCACAACTATTGAGGATGAAAGAAGAAGCTTCTGAATGGGATATTTCAAGTTGAATTACAACAAGTAGCAATTACAGAACTGTCCTTCAGTTGAGGTTGTTTGGTAAATCCTACGGTACAGTCGATTTTTCAAATTTTTTACTCTAAAGCAGGCGTACATTTTATTTATTTATTTATTTATTTAGGTGAAATTAAGGAAACTTTGCCATTTCCATAAACCTTTTCTATTGTGATAATAGGATCCCTGTTTAAAAACAAAGCGATGCAGTTTTTTTCATTGTGATGGGTAGAATTTGAATGGATACATGCTCATTAGAGTGAACAACAGTAGCCATTTTGCAGTGTTTACAACAGAAAAACTAGCTGACCAAATGTGCTCCTCTGCTAATAATGAAGAGAGTGCAGCTCAGCTTGGGTTGGTGAAGGATTTTCCAGATATCAACAAAACATACACATATTGCCTCTAAAATGGCTGGACGTTTTTTTAGTTCGTTTAGTTTAGTTTTTAGAATTTTGCATAACATTTCGTGTTTAATGACAGGAGAAAGTGTACTTTTATATAGGTTTCACACATTCATGTGCACAAAGTCACACATACAGGAGAAAATGCAGCCATGCAGTGTGTTGGAAGATTAAATGTATATGACACAACTCCTTCAAAAGTAACCTATTACGCCACAGGCTATGAGTATATCTAGGATTCTGTGCAGTGTGTGATGATGCATGGGTAGTATGATAATTGGTTTTCAGCTGAGCTACTGGGTACCTATTTATTGTGCATTGATTTATCCCAAATACTGTAAAGATCCAAAACCCATTTATAATCTAAAATAATATTTTCATAACCATACAGTATTACTGTATGGTTGTTGTTTTTTTTCTCTTTTTTCCTATATTTGACCAGAATTGTTTAAAAAATAATATTTTACTTCCACACAGACCTCCCTCCAACATGGACTGTTTTAAGGTTCATGGATGTGTGTATGATTTCATGCATTTGTGCACATTTTCCTGACACAGGTATTTGATGGAGCTGAGGATGGCTGGACCACAGCTTTGTGGGAATTTAATAGCTTTCATTTCACAGCCTGTTTGACCTTCTCCAAGCCTTTCATTAGGTATGCATTACACCTGGAGCCTCGCATGGCCAGATACTGCTGCTCTCTCTTTAGTATAATCTTTTCCTCCACCCCTTCTGAGACGTGCAAACTCTGCCTCATGGATACTCAATTAGTTTTTGAGGAGTTTTGTTGTGCATCAAAACACCATTATATATAAATATACATATTTTTCCTTGCCCTTTTTTCAGTTTCTCTAATTGTGTCCCCTTATCAAGGGCTGATGAGTTTTTATTCAGAGTTGATCTAATCAATTCAGCTTGCCTCCTCACAATGTGTCATGCCCAGCCAAACAGCTCAGCATAACAGCGGCGTTTAAGAACCAAATAAAGAGATGGTGGACAAAACGATGCCCAGTGTCAGTGTTTTTTATGGCTATTATTTACAATCTAAATTGCTTTGATTTGGTTTTCTAAACAGTTTATTTAACAGTGTTTACAGAGGGCTGTGTTGCAAATTGTTATAAATGAAGTCTTTTTTGTCTTTGTAGATAGTAATTGAAAATTGTTATCCAGTGTTTTGCCTTGGTCATAGCCGCCTCCTAAATCTATTAAACTGTGTGCTATTCACATCAAAATTTAACTGTATGTATAGCTACTGTGTGTGCTTAACTTTGTACAACAACACAGGATACTTGGGAACATTCTTGATTAAGCACTTGTCATCACATTATGCCGGTACAGTAATTTCCTTAAAATGAGACAACATATCTTATTTTCCATTTTTTGGTGGATACTATTTAGGGTTTTCCTCTGTGTATTATAAGCCCTGGTGTTCAGCTAGGTTTTAGTTGCCCTCTGCTAAAGCTAAAGTTAGGCTTTATAGTGAACATATTGAATAGGGCACAAGGCTGCTTGCACTATTCACACCATACAAGCACATGAGTGTTGGCACAGACAAAATAAGACAATTTACATGTTCATAAAATTTTTTGTGGCAAGGGGTGACAGGAGTGAAAAACACAGTTAGGTGAATTAGGGATGTTAGATTTTTATCTACTGTACTTTAAGACTAGATTGCTTTGAGCAAAAGTGAAAAATTTAATACTTTATGTTTGCACAACGAAACAACAGTTTTAAGGGAAAGAGACAATGTGATGATTAACTTTCCCTTGTTGTCTTTCCTTCTGATTGCCTCATTATTTCTTTTTGTTTTAGTGAAAGAAACATTTAACTCTATTAAGTTAAAACCTTGGCTAGCGTTATTTTCCCTCAAATGGAGATTGACCCCAAAACGTTACCTCATTCAACTTTGGTGGTTTTTCTGGATCATCATCTGTTCCTGTTGTTTTATGGTCTGTAGACTTTAACAGATGGTGTCATAAACCTGACTTGTATATCCTTCTGCAAACCCCATAGCTCATTTATCAGTCCTGCGCACATGTATTGTGATTCAGAATGCCATCTGATATTTCTTTTAGGTTTGTACTTGTATGCAAAACTAAAACTGGAAAGGCATCAACATTTAAATTGACTCTTTTTTCTGTTTTGATGTTAAAAACCAAACCGCATGGAAATAAAAACCTGGAACTTAGAAGCAGCTAGTGATTGAGAAAAGCCTTTCATAAAATAAAATAAACACAGATGTGGATGGATGCTATTAAAGTAATGAAGCTTTTTGTTTCTTTAAGTGCACCTGTACATGTTTTTAAAAGTAACTGCATATTTTATTCATACTGTGGCCTTAATTCTATTTTAGTTTTAACAGTGCCTTTTATCTTAGCTTTTATTTATTTGACATAACATTGCCTATTACATGTTATCACCTTAATGTTTTCCAGAACTATATATGCTGCATTGCATAGTTAATGTGCAAAACTGTGTTGCAGTTAGAAAGATAAATTGTAAAATTGTACTTGTGATTAAGACTTGGTGGGTCATATGATTAACTTCCTGAGAAACTTTGCGAGTTCACACAAAATTATGTCTTACATGTGCAGGTACGCAGTTTTGCAATATGACTATTTTCAAAATGTACTTTTTATCAAAACACTCTTGATCATTCAGAATTATATTGCAAAATTATAATGCAGCTCTGTGTAAACAACACACACAATGATATTAAAGAAATCCATCTCTTTCTTTCGTGACTGTTGAATGTCTGCATTTGTGGATTTTTATATTTGGCTTGTTTGCCTGAGGCTGTTCAGATGATGTGTTCCTATTAAATCGGTACAAAGGAAAGGCACAGACACCAGTGATGGGAGCACAAAGAAACCTGAAGCGATTAAACCCCTACTGAAACCAGCTTAGCAGGAAAAGCTTCACAGACAGCCAACAATGGCTGTATTCCTTTAAATCTAAACTCTTTTTTTGTTCTCTTTCTCTTCCCTGCATTCTTTCCTCTTCCTCCTCTCTCACTCTCTAACTGACTTTTTTTGTCTTCTTTGTGTCATGTTAGGCTGTTTAACTTCTTTACAATACTCTTGTCAGGTCAAAATCCTCCCTCCTTAAAGTCTGAAAGTTTCCTTGTGGCAGATTTCAGCTACATTGATTGTTACCTCTTACATCCAATAATTGTTTTCGCTGAGTTTTTTAGACCTCCCTAGATTTTCCAGGTTCTTAATTTCACAGTAAGAATTTTTATTAAATCCGAATAGGATTAAACAAAAACAAATTTACAAAAAAAAATGCATGTTTAAAAATGTGTAGCTTGATGCTTTCTTGTAATGCATACATATAGCAAAAACAAAAAAATATGTTTTTTATGTAAAACCTAGCAACAGTAAGTTTGTGGTTAGAATGAATGGCAGTTTTCTTCCAGTCTAAATGGGGAATGCCCTTTCAGTCTAACAAGGGATTGTAATTAAGAACAAGAGTCGGTAAATTCCACCTTAAGCACAAAACTTCTGTCCCTCCTTTTCCTCAAACCACTGTAACAAACTGGATCAGGCCACCTGGTTTGGTATTAAGAACTGGGGTAATCTATCCTACTTACCCCCATTAGCATCCACCTTTCCACCTGCATTTGGCATTGCCTATGAATGCCAGTTATTAAGGTTGCTGCACAAAAGCACGGGAAACCTCTTTCCCACTGGGCTGGCTCTGCTTCCACATATAGAGCAACCTTTGTTTTAAATACAACTGCTCCCACCCACAGTAGTTGGTACGTTTCCAGAGAGGAAATATGATAAATGTTTCCAATAGACCCTGTCTGAGAGGGTTTGGGACATTCCTTTTTTTCACCAGATGCCAACAGGTAGAAAAGACTAAGCCTTGATCAGGTTACTATGTGCATTCGGATGCGTGTCCATTTTTCATCCCAGAATAACAACCCCTCCTGTTTTTTCCCCCTTTCCTTTCAGGTGTGCCAGAAAGGAGAAATGTGAGCGCTCATCAGAACCCCGGCGCTTTGCTTCAGACATCAAGCAGTGTGTGCGTCTAAGTGTCCACCCGAACAACATATCAGTGTCCCAGTTTAGTGTCACGGTGAGTAGATGAAAATGAACGCATGCTTTACTTCTTCTGAAATAGAAACTCTTGACAAGTTTTTACCATGTCATCAATTTTTAATCAAGAATATTTGTGCTCCAACGATGCACATGCTGCCAATTCTGTGTTACTGAATTGGTAATTGAAGGGGTGTGCTCAGAATAATGGCAGTGAGGTTGCTCAATTTTAAAGAAATATCTGGTCCTTGTTTAAGTACAAAGGCAACAAATTGAAGTTAAATGGGTCATTGTGAACATTGTTCAGTTTTTTGAAGAAGAGAAACATATAAAGGATTGGCGTATTAATATGTCTCCAACAAGATTAACGTTAAACAGCACCACAAATCACTGGATATTAATCCAAAATTAGCCTAGTGGGGCATATCAAACCTATTTTTTCTGATGTAGTACTAAAATACACAGAGTAAATGTAGAATATAGTCCAATTTCCCTGTACTAGAATATCTAAGCTAGATGTTATTTAATTCCATGTCACAGAATTATAAACAAGGTATTAGTAACTGTGGGTGTGCAACTAAATGTTACTGATTCACAGGAAAGCTGAATCTTTAAGCACTTTTCAGTTTAAAGAGCAAATGCTTGAGTTTGTACAAAAATATAGGCACTTCTTCTGGTGTTTTATTAGCAGCAATTGAATATATCTGTTTATTCAGCAGGAAAACACTCCTAGCAAGCATTCAAGCATTTCCTTTAACAGCACCACCTTGCAGTAAATTGTGATGATGGCTGAATGTGTTGCAAGTGAGAAAACCCTGTCTGGCAGATTCACAATATCACCCTCTCAAACATAATTTGTACTACAGTGTAATTGGGCTTTAAGTACTATTGACTACATGGTGTTAACTTTCCGATACTGCTTTGTATCATTTTACTGTCTGTCAACACCAATCCTTTAAATCCTGACCTCACAATTTTCAGTTCCAGCTCCTGAAATACTCTTCAAGCAAATAGCTGCAATCGTTACCAGGGTACAGTTTAGCACAGCTATGTTTTCATGTGTTCTGGCAGCTAAATTAAGCACATTTAGCTGCTGGAGGCATAACTCTGAAATGCAAGTTAGCAGGCCAAGTTTTTACCTCTTCGGGTGCATTGATATGTGTACCTAACCAGGATTGTAGAACAGAAGCCATTTTTCTGAAGAAAATACAGTAGACAACTTTTGCAGAAGACCATAAATGGAGTATCTATCTCCAAATTCTAAATAGTTGATGCAGTTAAATTGTTTAATCCCTAACAGTCTGAACCTTTCACATAAGGCGATCTTAAATTGCACATGTGTAAACGTTTTCCTAATCTAGTGGCTTGTATTGGCCAAGGAGAACTTAATTACAAATTACAAATGCTCATAAAACGTTTTAGAATTTTATCTGTAGGAAAAAGCTATTTGTAAAAAAATGTTCAGTTAAATGACACAAAATTGAACTTTACTTTATTCTACTGTTTTTTACATAATTTTATTTCTGTTTTAACAGTTTGACACTTTGGGTTGGACCATATTGTAAAATCCCATTAAGAGAGATTGTGGTTCTAATGTGTCACAATGTAAAAGGTTGAGTGGCTTAATTTATGTATTTTCAACTATTTAATATAAATCAGTGTATTCTAAGCTTTTTGTCATTTTCACCACAGTGATTGTTGAGATATTTTTAGCTACATTACAGAGCAGTCTACTTTATTTCTCCACTATATTGCAGTTTTTCTATTTTTAAGAAGCATTTTTAGTTGCTACTAAATGTTATAAATATTGATCTTGTTACATTAGTTTATTTTAATTTCACGTGGTCTTTTAGAACTGACTTTGAATCTCCCAGATCAAGTGAATATTTCATTTAGTTCTCCCAGACCATAAGGACTGTTTTCCTCTGCGTTCCTCAGAAGGTCAAACGTGAGCTGCTGATTGTCAGAAACATACCTCTGCATCAGTCTAATAATATTCATGGGTGCCTGTGCAATGCTGCTGAGTGCTTAACCTTTCTGCACACATTTACCATTCCGCTGAATGCTCTGCAGAGGTTTCAGCCAAACAGGCAGTGGCCACAACTTGACCTTTGGGTTATTTAATGTGTTTGGAAAGATACGGCAGAGGAATCTCTGATTAAAAGCAAGGACATGTCCTTCCTATAGTCTGTCTCATAGGATTTTCTTCTTGGAAATAATTCTCACTTTGGTTTCGCTTATTGAAGATGTGTTCTTTACAAAACCACCAAGGCCTCTATGTCTATTGATCTAGGGTCATCTGAATACATTTCAGAATCATAATTACTAGCAGTTTATTCATTATTTCAAGGCAAATTATGTAGGCAAATTTATGACTTTCTGACTTAACATCCTTGCTTACCCTTACAGAAACAAAATGGCTTTTACCAACCCAGAAGGCTATTTGTGTAAATGCATGCTTAGTGGATGCTTTTTCTAAAATATTCCCTGAGTGGCAAGGCTTATCTTTTTTCTCTTTATTTTTCTCTGAATGCACTAAACTAAACCATGAGTCTTGCTGTTTACTACTTTAAAAGAAAAGCAAATAAAAGCAAGTTATCAGGAAGGTGATGGATGGAGTATTTAGAAGAGACGGGGCTAGAAATTCACTGTCCGTTTTATGTGGGATTTAGTGCAGATGGCTATGCAGCTGCTGCTTTCTTTTCATTAAATAGCGATATAAAAACAGTGCAGGTCAGCCCTTCTCTGCTGCTGATGCAGCTTTTAGTGTTGCGTCACAAGTATACTACCGGTTACACCTGAAATCAGTGTTTAAACCATAGCCCTCTTTACAGACTGGGTTTTTCATCAATGTGTATATTGTGGTCTTGACCCTGCTCCACCTTCCTCAACATCTTCCTCTTTTTTGTGCAAGGACACTTTGTTTCTCCCTCCCTTCCTACTTCACATGAGGCAATTCGTCCTGAGGTGCCAGTGGAGCTTATACAGCATTTTCATATGATGGTGAAGAATTAGCATATTTTATATCCTGGAGAATGCTCTGTTCTGTGACAGTCCGCTAGCCTGTGTGCTTGCAAGCCTTTGCCTAATGGTTCACTGCTTCATTTGGTTTCCTCAGTGATCCTAGTAGATTGTTTCTCCTCTTGTCTAAGCACTATGTCATCTGAATTCATTCTGCTTTCTTCTTCTTTAACCCTGCAATGATTCAACTTCTGCTACCAACATCTGCACGAAGGTCTTTTCTTAACTAATTTTATCTCCTTTTTACTCAAAAAGTTAGTAACTTACACATCAAGTATAGAAATAAACCAAAAATAAATGCCACAAGATCTCTTGTATCTTCTTTGCTTTAAAAGAAAAAGTAAAGAAGCTCCTTTTTGTTATTTCTAGGAATGCAGATTCCAAACAAACAGTTGGTCCAACTGTCTTCTTATTTGTATTTCTGTAGGGCAAAAGTATAGAACAATGTTGACAATCCTCAATTACTATCCTAGGCTCTTAAGTAGAATGCAACTGGACGTCTTCTCTAGTTTCTTAAATTGCCTCTCAGTCAAAAATTCTTATTCAGTTCCAAACATAGCTGGAAGAAACTGGTGTGTTTTAATTGTGAAAGATGGAATTTAAGAACCACTATTTAATGTCGATTTTTTTATGTTTTACTCCTCTAAAACCACTAATTTCTTGTTCAAAATGCACACATTGATGTCTTCATACTTGTGTGTCTTCTTCTTAAGATGCAAACAAAATGCTGGATCATCTTCTGAATCTCTACTCCACATCCCAACAACCTGGAGATTAAATTTGTTTGCATAAGAATAATAGTTTATATATTAATTCCTAACAATCTTCTCATTTCATTGCGTTTGCAGTTGGTGCTGGAAGCCCATAACGTCCCAGAACTTTCAGCAGGCGTTAACTGCACATTTGAGGACCTGGCTGAGATGAACGGCTTGGTAGAAGGGAACCGGATCAAGTGTTCCTCTCCAGCTGAAAAGGAGATGCCACGAATTATTGTGGACAAGGGTAAGAAGCATGAATAATGGTGCAGGTTTGCTCAGGCAATGCACTGTTCCTTAAAGTACAATGTTGTCACAGCTTTGATATTTCATTTCATGTTTGCTTTATAAACATATATATATATATATATATACTGTATATACAGTACAGACCAAAGGTTTGGGCACAACTGTGTGTCCAAACTTTTGGTCCGTACTCAATACAGACCAAAAGTTTGGACACACTTTCTAATTGAATTCAATGAGAAGGTGTGTCCAAACCTTTGGTCTGTACTGTATATATACTGTATATATATATATATATATATATATATATATCTGTAGAGATCTCTCTTATTACCAGGAAATTAAAATGGTGTCACTGGAAACAGCTAGTCAGTGGCACCTGTCAAATACAAGCATGTATACCTGTCACCATTTGATCTCCTCCCTTCAGTTAGTTAGACCAGTGGTTCTCAAATGGGGGTACGCATACCCCTGGGGGTACGTGGAGGTACTGCAGGGGGTACGTGAAGCTTTTCAAAATATCTTTAAAAAATCAGTAGGCTCCTCATAATAAGTCTTGGGAAAAATTATTTTGTAAAAAGTTCAATAAAATATAAATGTGTGTTCATGCACTGAATTTTATATTCAGTATTTACAGGGTATTTACAGCACTGTACCTCTTTTTTATTCCAAAAATGTTTTGCCCGTGTCTGGGGGTACTTGACTAAAAATATATTTTTAAGGGGGTACATCACTGAAAAAAGTTTGAGAACCACTGAGTTAGACCAAAAGAGCACCATATATATATATATATATATATATATATATATATATATATATATATATACTGTATATATATGTTTTGAACCATGCGGTTTATAGCCACTGTGGTTTTTCTCTTCTACCACCAGGGGATTCTTTAGCAGGAAGTGAATCATTGGAAGTCAAAATTGGAAATCAAAGAAGAAATGCTGATTTTAATTTAGAACAAGCACATTCCAGTAGCAGGCACGACGCAGATATTTCTTCAATCTCATACCTCCTCATCATGGAAACCACACGAAGAAGTTCATATGATGCAGCTTTTAAGTTGAGGATTATCGATCTGGTAGTACAGGAGGGAAATAGATGTAAGCTCGGCATGAACGAATCCATGGTTCGGCGTTGGAGTCTGAGGGCTGCGTCCTTAATAAATCCAGCCCGGTACGGCTTATATATGTACGTTTTCAGTTAAAAAAAAAAAAAAAAAATTTTGTAGATGCGGCTGGTCATTTGACCATTTTAGATGTTGAATTCAGATAATTCAAGGGGGAAAAGTCAATAACAGTGAGTGGTTGACACTTATTGCAACCTGTTGGATCTGAACTCTAAAACTTTAATCTGTGAACTCATATCTTAATATTTTCTTTAATCTAACAAGTGGACAGAGAAACAAAGCGAAAGAAAAATCCCCTTCATATCTGCAGCTATGAACAAATGTATGACTTGTTGATCCACAAACAGGCAATGCCCGTATAAAGATGCACATCTGACATTGAAATTCTGGGAATTACAAACATTTGTTCAATGTTTGCTGTTTCAGCCACGTGTAAAGCTGGTAATACTGCCATAAGGCAAACATAAATGTGTAAATATGTACACCAAAACCCATTCTCTCACACACACACACACACACAAAGCTTTGCTGCCCAGACGGGCAAATGTGGGCTATATGTTTTTCTGCTAGGGAGAGAGAGTAAAATGCTTCTTAAATTTGAGTCTTTCATCTTCTGTTTTTACTAGTATTCATTAGTCAAAGCTTGGTATAGAAAGAAAAGGGTGCACAGCAGATGAAGAGAGAGAAGGATGGATAGTGTTAGCAGGCTTCAAAGTAACATTTAGGTGGCCTAATTAGGACAGATCCGTTGTCACTGGTGCTTTACTCTGATTGATGAATGATTCCTTCTTTGTTAGAGAGATGGAGGGAGACACACAGGGGACAGGGAGTCAAAGTGTGGAAGGAAGTGAAGAGACCTGTGTGTAAAGATAGTAGGAATGAGAGGGAGAGGCAAAGAGCTACTGCAGAGAATGAGCAGTTAGATGTGTAGACGTGTTGATGAATTAAACATGAACTCCTTCATTAGTGCCAGACAAAAAGACACACCTAATACAGACAAGGTGCGCGTTGATACACTTGCACAAAAATACACATGGTTGCTGTTTCATGTTTTTCTTTTAACTTGTCAAAAAATGTTCTCAAAGGGATTTCAGTGGGAATACTGCCCATCCCAAGGGACATCTTCATGCACAGCTCCATGAAAAGCGGGAGTTGACAGAACTGTAGCATTAATTCCCACCTTTTAAGATACATCCTGTGTCAATGCAACAAGATCACCACCTGTTGCTTCTGTATTGGAGAATCAAACAGATCAACACTATTGGAATACATTTTCATGCAGTAAATATCAATAATTTGTTCGATAAGTGTTTCAAAACCATCATTTCAATTTTGACCATCTGCCATTTTTTCTTAGGTGACCACCAGATTGTTCAGCTCTATCTAAAGTCCAAGGAGACTGGTCTGGCTTTTGCAAATGCCAGTTTTGTTTTCTACAACTGCAGCGTCCACAAATCGTAAGTCAATCTCTACTGCTGTTTTTAAATGCACTTCAATCACAGTCTGCAGCAGTGTTTTATTACTTTTTTCATGTACCAATTTAGGAGAACCAGAATGAAACATTGCTCTAGAGGGATTTCAGAGTGTAGCATTTCTAGCCAGCTTTCTTCTTTCTCTTTTGACATTTAAAGTTTAGACTCACCTGCAGGCCTGTTGTTATAGTTCCACACCCTTTGTCATGAAATAGCCATCTTTTCTTTTTTATATACATAATTACAGTTCTGCACAGATGTCTACATCCACTCATTGATCACATTTTTGGCTTTTGATTATGAATTTGAAATTTTTTTGATGGTGGAGTACAGTTACAATGTGAGTGTTTTTCAAAGATTAGAATTTGGTACTTACCTGAATTTATTGTGGGTGTATTTCTAAGATGTTCATAAATATTCTTACAGGTTAAATGTTGGTTTTAGAGAAACCAACATTTGTACAGTTTGGGATGGATCAGTTCACAGTTTGATTTCTACCAAGAAAGAAAACAGAACAGTGATTCCAAACATATAATCAAGATAGTATGGAAAAAATTCCAACCATACTGAAATTATGTAGCGCATGTTTAAAAGTTGAGTCTTCGATCCAAAATGAAGTAATTATCAGTAACTATAAATCTTGCAAAATTTCAGCTAGAATTTTCCATAGTAATTATATAGCTATGACCCTTGTATGGATTTCAGAAAATCTAAAATATGACAAAACTTCCAAACAATATATATTTTTTATAAGCACTGAAGTTGTGTATTGCATATTCCACTTTCCAAATAAAGCTGTCAAATGCATTTTGAAAATTCAGAAATTACCATGTTCCTCATGACTGTATGCATCTTCTGACTGCAACTGCAAGTAGATTAACTAAGCCTTTTCTCTGTTTTCTAATATCCCTTGGTAATTAAAAATATCTTTCCATTCTTAGGTGTCTGTCTTGTGTCAGCAGTCCCTACAAGTGTCATTGGTGTAAATTTAGGCATGACTGTACCCATGACCCTCGCACTTGTTCCTTCCAGGAGGGCCGAGTCAAGAATCCTGAGGTCAGTTGATCTGAAACTGGAATAGTTTTAAGAAAATGTGTTTGCTTCTCATATATTCTTCAACTATTTCACATAAGAGAATGCACAAGCTTCTCTGATTCAAGTATTTCTTCTCATTTTGAAATGGAAGACAGTCAGTAATTGTGACGAGGCAATATTGCTTCTTCTTAATAGCTTAATTTGTTTTAGGCTTAAGACCCCATCAGCACTCCCTCACATGAAAATGATTTCCCAGATCAATGATTAGATAGACCCTGACATCTTTTGTTCTTTAATGTCGAGATCATGGCCTTCTCTCAAGTTTTTGGGGTAATAAAAATGTTTTAAAACTAAAATTACCAACAAATGTTATGCCACTCAAGAATGGGTCAGTGTGCACAAGCCTGCCCACTGTAGACCAGGGAAGCAAGAGGATAAGTAAATTAGGTCTGGGGCTAATACCATTGTCTGTTTTTGAGCTGTTAGAACCAGATTTTATTCATGTATATTTACTATCCTTAAAATGTATTTTTGTATGGGTAGTAAATTGACTTTGGTGAAAGAAAATGTTTTTACATATGAGAAATATCTTCATTCTAAGATTTCATGTGCAAAAAGTGTCGTGTTAAAAGGATTGCAACACCTCTCAGTCGTAGTACCTCCATCTGGCAAGAGTCTCTTGGCATATCTTGCTTTTGACTGCTCTTCAAAGGGCAGTGGAAGCTAATAAAACTGAGTCATTTCACATGCCCATCCCTATTCCCTGCAACAGCTTACTCTTTGTGAATTATCAATAATATTGGCAGGCAGTTCTATTCCCGCCGAAGCAGAGCCGGCTGTAATTAGGCAGCTCTGCTGCAGAGGACGAGCTGTGCGCTGGAAGGGGCACGCTAAGCGACTGACCTCCAACCCAGCCACTCCCCATCACATGCGCACATGTGGAGATTTTACTCAGTTACTGCTGTAGCCTTCATGAAAAGATAGGAGGTCAGGGAAGGTGGAGATATGTGCCTGAGACTTGAGACTGTGGGTTCAGTATGCAGTTATTTGCAATTCTACTCTGTGCATTTGTTTCTGTGGCAGTGTTAGTCTGCCTGTACTTTGCCAATTCACTGTGGCTTTCAGGGGACGGATGTACAGGGACTTAATGGCCTGTTAATCTTAGCCTGAGGTGAGGTATGATGAAGATCACTAGTGCTCATGTCTGGGTTGGCAGACGGCGTACGACGGGCAGAGACAAGCTCAGCCAGATTACTTCTTTTGATGAGCAGTCTGCTCTCAATTGTGTTATTCCACACATTTTCCTTCCCCTTGAGCATTTCAACCTGCACACTATTTTCTTTTTCCTCCACGTAATTTATCTTTTTGAACTGTGCTTAGTTTCACCCAAGCAAAATTCTTTGCAGGTTTACATTTCTAATTAGCTTACACACTGGTGGTCAGTATTGACTCAGGTTAATAATGTGCGGATCCTCTCGTATTGTGTGCTTGCTAAAAGAAAAGAATAAATAAAGAGGGATTTAAAAAGCAGGTGTCATGCAGGCTTAATGATTTTTAATTTGCTTTTAATTAACCCTTTAATTCCAAGGTGATGTATTTACTGACAGATTTTACATGCTGTTTAGAAATAATGGTTCCACATGCATAAAAAGCTTAGAAACATGCACACACACCCAGAAAAGGCAACGCGTCAACTTTGCAATAAAATGAGGTCGCCTCTTTCTGCTGACACAGATTTTTTTTTTGTTAACTATTACAATTAAGGGATTTGAGGCAGTGATCTCAATAATCCCTTCACTCTATGTTAATAAGTAAGGCCAGCAGAATCTCCCTACTGCTTGAGCTTGATGTTAGTATGCAGGGCAGGGTGGAGTTTAAGCCAGGCCTGGGTGTTTCATCCATGCCAGCAACGATATGGGCACAGGGATCAGACGTTGGCCTGTTTGCCCTCCGTACATCTCAAGGACATAGAGATTCTGGCTTTCTAACAAAGACTATTCATGAAGCTGAACTTGAATACACTAATGAAGGAACCAGTGGTTACCCTCTATTTATATGTATTGCCATATGAATTGATTGTTCTTGTTCATCCACTGTACAGAGTGTTTACCGTCTTCCTCAAACTGTAGTCCATATTCACAATACGCATACAATGTATCGCCATAAGAAAGTGATAAAACTGGGTACACTTCCCATTCTCTTTGTCTGATGAAAACCACAGGAGGATATTTCCCTTTCTTCTTTTCCTGTCTACAACACAGCATGTTCATATCCTGAGCTGCTGCCAAGTCTTTCCCTAATATATTCGGCTGGTAGGGAGATAGAAAACACAAAAATATTAATGTCACTGAATTCATTTCATTATCTCCCAGCTCATACCGCACTTTTCATCTCCATGCATTATTTACTTCCTGACTGTGCGGCGGTGATCAATGTCATGAAGTTTATTTACCAGCAATTTATTGATCAGGTGATCAGGATCATTTTATTAAAGAACCTAAATGCCAACTGTAATAGCTGTTAGCTGCCAATATTGGATGGGAATGGTGCAGAGAACTACCTCATTTCAATTCATAAGGAAATCAATGTTATCCTCTGAGCTGAGGGTTGAAGAGTTAGAGGACAATATGCGAGAAGTAAAAGAAAGGAAATTTTGAGTTGTTTAGGTAATAAAAATGAAGGATTAACCTTCAAGTTTCTGTTCTGGCAATCAGTGAATTTTGAATTGATTTGAAGATTATTTTGGGAAATTTTATGACAGTTTTAAAGTTATTACTGCTTCAACCTATTAATAAGATTTGCCTATATGCTGCAGATCCTTAATGCCTCGTTTTCAATAAGTGTTATGGCACGGGTTGACGTGGTTTGGTACACTATTGTGTCTGTTCCCGTTGTAAAAGTGGACCATACAACTGACCTGTATCATTCCATTCCTGGGCCAACGTCATTTGCAGGTACATAGAGCAATCCTTCAATACAGTTAGGGTGGAGCTACAAGGACCACACACCAAAGTCTGTTGACTGGGGACAGAAAAATTTAACTGTTTGCAACAAGCTCAAAAAATATTATATAGTGTGTCATGTACATCATCGTACCAACATGACCCAACATTGAGTATACTGGTTTATCATTTTTATTCCTGCCTGTCCAGTCAGAGTCCTGCTTTGGGTGGAATTATTCTCCTGGATTCCCAGGATCAAATAATAGTGTACCAAACCACACCGAACCAAACTATACTGCTCAGTTGAAAAGAAACATTAGATTCCTGAAATCTTGTGACTAGCAGAGAAAATTTAAGCTGAAACTCTGTGGGAAGCAAACCTTTACTCTGATTTTTATTAGTACTACTACTAATAATAATCTTAATTTTGCAACTTTAACATCTTTTGCACTTATTTCTATTTCATGGCCACAAATATAAGCAAAAAAAGTAAACAATCCTGGAAATGATGTTTAATCTGGAAGAAAATGATTTTTAAATGTTAAAGATAACTTGCTGTTTGTTTCCACTGAACATTTAAGTGAATTCTAAGATTGAATGAGTAAGAGGAAAACTTTCAGCTGTTGCTGCACTGTTATCTCAACTTTTATTTCGATAGATAAATAGCTTTTTCACAAGAAGATTTTTCACAAGAAGATTTTTCTAAGTGTTAGTTTTCCATTAGGAGAAAATTGTAAAAACACAGCACAACTGAAATGTTATTTAAGATTAAAAGTGAAGTAATGGCAATAAGGAGGAGCAGCTGCAGGCAGGGACAGTTGGCAAAGAGAAAGGAGGAGAGTTTTTTTGCCTTAGGCTCTGTTATAGATTTATGATAAATCAGAAACTGGGAAGCTTTAGGTTACCACAGGCTGTTGGTGCGCACATACATATCTAAAAACTTAAGATCCTTTTCATCTTCACACCTTACGCTGCTATAATTATGGGCCTTTCTCTCTTTTTGTTGCCATCGCCCACCCTCCCGCTCCCTTTTGCTTCAAACTATGCCAAGGGCTTTTACATTCGCAGCTCCCATTCTGCTTCCTACTCTCTGTCACTTTCCACATCTCCACCCTTCACACCTCCCACCAGTCTCTAATTATCAGATCTAAGTAGGTCCCCAAGAAGAAAAGGAGTCGGGGAAGAGTAGGGAGGAGAGCGAATCAGTGATGGGCTTGACGAGAAACATGAGATTGGTCATTGAGAAGGAATGAACCATAGGTGAACTGCACTGGCTGCTTTTTATATATATAAGTGTGACAAACGTGAAAAACGTGTTTTTTCACGTTTGTCACACTTAATAGATTCTGAACATAAAACTATTTTAAATATCAAAGACAACACAAGCAAATGCAAAATGCATCTTTTAAATGATATTTGTGAGTATATTATTACTCGACCTTTCACCTGGCAAAAAACCTGATGTACATGGGAAATGATCATGGATCAGGGAAAAGAGTGAGAGCAATACTACTACTAGAGCAAAAGACAAAACAGAAGGCAACTTTGATTTTCAGTCACTTCTATGCTGAGCTTATGTTGAGTCATGCTATTTACAGGTACTTTTCTCTTTATAGTCCTTCAGTTGAAGTCCTTGATTACATCCCCTGTCATTAACATTTACAACTTGAATCGCACCAACAGCTTCATACGAATGCACTTTCACAGGACACAGTTTCAGTCTTTTTTCTTCAAATCTGGTTCTCTGGTCTTTCTTCAGCAAGATGAAAGAATAAAGAGGTTAAAAGGAAATGAGGCTGAGAGGTTTTGCCACCATGAAGCAGACATCTCTGCTCTCACAAGTGTACAAGGCCATTCAGATAAATAGTCGTGTTTAATTAAATGGATTTATAGATGAAATTATATGCTTCGCAACATTTTCTGACAGTTCTCCACATTCCCCTAAATAATCCATTAAACAGGTTGTCAGTACTTTTCACAAAAAACACAGTAACTAGATGTGTTAATGAAACTCTTTACAGTGTCTCACTTTAAAATTTAAAGTACAGAATGTAAGAATGTCTTAAAGCATATCATTACCACATGAGAGAAGGTGATTTCTTTTTTTAGTTTTATTTTTCAATTCAATTCTTTAAACCTCACCAATGATTAGTTAATTTAAAGTAAAATGGACATCAAGTACATTTCAAAAGATCCTTCAGGGTTGAAAATATATATTTCTGTTAATTTTGAAGTTTACAGCTTAGAGGTAAAGATTAAAGATTAAATATTACATAAAACTTACCATTTAAAAAATGATTTCCATAGCATTTGGTCAAGCTGCTTTTGCATGAGTAACTGCATCAATGTGGCATAACCTGAAGGCAGTCAATCTGTGAGGTGTATTGAAAGCCCTGTTTGCTTTAATATTAGACTTGTGCCTGTTTGTATCATTGGGTCTGACGTCTTTCACCTTCCTCTTGATAATACTCCTTACAATAGGTTGTCAATGATGAGTCCAGTCTGATACGAATATGTACATTAATCTAGAGTTTAATTATTTTTTATTGAGATGTACAATGTTCTTGCCATATAGAAGTGGGATATTAAGTATATTTATGTTAAGTGATGTCGTCTTAAGTAGGCATCTGCATAAACCACTGACTCTTGGGGTGTTTGCACTTAAGCATATGGGGAATAATAATAAAACCGTGCACATTACATCAGCTAAACATCTACATAAATCTCAACAACACGGAGCGACATAATTTCAAGCCAACTAGGAAGATATACAAGCTTTGTTTGTCTAAACACTTAAAAGTGAATACTGAAAATGTTCACATGCTGTTGTTTCAGTGCATCTTATTTTCTATTTTTAGTTACAAACAGAAATCAAAGCTATGAAACAGAGAAATGCACATAAAAAATATGCAGTAATCAAAACTTTTATTATGCTTTTACCTTGTGCTTTTTTTTATTTCACAAAAACTAACGAGGCTTTTTGGCATTTAGGCATTTTGCAGTTCTGAATTGGTGTCTATGGGGATATGTGCTTTGAAATTAAAGGCTGATATGACATTAGTTTATGACTATAATAAAATGGGGATGTCCTGTGTGTGTGCACAGATATGCTAGGTTGCCATGTTGAAACATTATTCAAGGTATGATTTGTCTGACTTTGTGGCTTCTGGCTAGGTTTTCCTCCTTAAACTGTAATGTAATTCTGAAGCTTTGGTTTTACTTTGTTTGCAAGTATGAAGCATTTCTAGGCAAAATTTCTGTTTATTTTCACACAAAAATATTGAGATGAATCTTGGCAAGGAAACCACTTAGTTTTAGTTGTTTTTAAGTACCTTACCACCTCTTTATGTTTGCAACCTTTTTGAGCTGCAATAAACAAGTTTCCCCAAACATTTTACAAGCATAGAGAGCCTGATTGTATATAAAATAACATTTATTGCAGTCCAGGCAATTATTTGCATTATGTATGAGTAATATTGGAGTGATATTGGTGTACTAAGCTAGCAATATGTAGCTAAAATAATAAATCATTAAGTAACAATAAATGTATGTAATCCATTGTATAACTGTAAAAATCAATTGCACATTAATCTAACAGCTTAAAATTGCTTTATTTTTTCTGTTTTAAATAAAAGGAAATTGGATCATCTACTGTTTTTATTTCAAATCGCATATTTTACTAAAATGCTAAAATATCATACTTGTCTATGTGAAACAAAGTTTGTTGTATGTTTGAAACCAAATTATTATAACATGACCCTACACACGTTTATCTTAGCATGTGTGTGTAAAATTCAGTCTCATCATCACTTCACAGCTCTATCCCTGTAGATCTGTGTCTTAAAGATTCCAGTCAGGCGCTGTGTTAAGTCATACTCCAGTGCTTTCCGTGTTTTCATTTCCACAAACCAGATCAGATTTATTGTCCCCATTGTTCATGTCTATTAACTGGAAAAGATGTGATTAAAAATGGATTGCATCTCTCTTTGCTCTCCCGCTCATTTTCATTCTCCAAATATGACCCTTCGTTCTTAGGAAAATGAGATTTGGAAGAGCAAACACACAGTCACCGCCACCTTCCTCTCCTCCACCGCTGAACTCACCCCCCTCTGTGTGTCATTTATCTATAATGACTTTGTGAATGGTGTCACAGAGCGTTCGGCTCTCTCACCACGTGATTGAGTCACTCACTAGTCAGTCACTCACTCAGCCTACCCAAATCAAGTGGCTTTTAATGAACTTCAAACAAGTGTTATCGCACAGTTCAACGTGTGCTCTGCTTCAATCCCTCTCCCTGGTGCTCCCCCTCCCCGGCTCCATCCGTTAGGGGGCTTCTCTTATCTGCTCCCTTTCTTTTCACCCTCTTTGCACTTCTCTCTTAGACATACTAAAGCTTTCCCTGTCACATGCGCTTAATGGTGTTCCTGCTGCTTTCAGTTTGGGTCTTCTTTTGTTGTTCCTCTCTCTGCTAGCCTGTTTTTCCTTCTCTTCCCTTTCTGCTGCCCTTCTGCAAAACACACGGAACATTTTGCAATGTGTTCAGGGAAGTGTTGTTCTGTATTTATTATGCTTACTTGTCTTTACCCCCCTTCTGTTTTACCTTACATGTATTCTTGTCAGATTATCCTGCTGTCCTAGTGCTATGTGTGTTACTTGTTGTCCTGTCACTTTGTCCTAGGCCATCTGTTCATCCTTTAACATCCCTTTCACTTTTTTTTCTGTTTTTGATCCCTCCCTCTCTCTGTGCCTGTCATTCATTGTTATTAGCCTACTTAGACAGGAGGCAAACTTATATTGGAAACGCCTGCGAAATCTTTTGTTTCTTAAAAATACAAGAAAAAAACATGCATCTTGGATATCTAGCAAATTAGAATTAAAGCTCTTCCTTAAGTGTCTGCTTCAATGTATAATTGATGCTTCCATCCTTAGGATAGTATCAGTAGAGTAGAGAGCAGACTTGTCCTTCATTTTCTGAATGTGAACAGGTCTGTCATTTAATTAGAATATCAGTATGCATGCTTCATCACGAAAACCAAGGAACACACAAAATAGGTCAGGGATCAAATGTGGAGAAGTTTAAAGCAGAGCACAATTTCTGAATAATAATCAAAGCTTTGAACATCTCAGAGCACCGTTAAGTCCGTTATCTGAAAATAGAGTACGGCACAACTGCAAACTTACCAAAACATAGCCATCCACCTACAACTAACAGACTGAATAAGAAGTCCACCAATCAGAGAAGCAGCCAATAGACCCACAGTAACTCTGGAAGAGCTACAGAGATCCACAGCTGGAGTAGATTAATATTTTGACAGTCAAGTGTTAGTTGTGTTCTCTACCAATCTGGATATTATCTCAAGAAAAAATCCACAGTTGACAGTGGATTTGTGTGGATCTGTCATATAAATCACATATATGATCTTAATTTTAAAATGTTGAAGGGGTTGGAGTAATTTTTACACACATTTTTAAGTGTATTTTTTGTGACCACATATTCAGTTTATAAAGTGGATTAAATTTTTCTCATGTAACATGCTGCCATCCTTACACTGAAATATCTTTCAGTCAGGTTTCTTACTGTGTACTTTTAGTACAGTATTCAAAAACACACCTGCTGCCATAGTAATTTAATATTACTCATATATTATAAATGATAACCCAACATTGATGTTTGTTTCAGGGCTGTCCACAGTTGCTGCCTGCAGACAGGATACTGGTTCCAGTCAATGTGGTAAAGCCCATCACCCTGCGGGCCAAGAACCTACCCCAGCCACAGTCTGGGCAGAGGGGCTACGAGTGCCTCCTAACCATCCAGGGAAATGAGCACAGAGTACCTGCCCTGCGCTTTAACAGCTCCTCAGTGCAATGTCAAAACACATCGGTAAGAATTAGCATCATCAATGGCTCACATTAGCTCACCTAACCAGTTTCAGTAAAGACTCCCGGTATTTGCCATCAAAATTTGTACTCCTTTCACTGATATTTCCACTGTTATAAGGTAAGTTAAGTTTTTCTGATACAAAGGGATTATATGAGACAAGAGCCTAACTATGCCTCCCCTTTATTGAGGCTCCATCCTTTCAATGAATAATGCATTGACAGCAAGTATAAAAGGCTTTATGCTTGTCGTGATGCTAATCGCCTGTTGATACAATAACATTCCATCTTCCTGTCTATCTTCATCACTCTGCATGTGTGTGTGTTAATGTGTGCGTGTCAAGATGTCGGTGGGATTGGGTGTGTAATCACAGTACAGGGCAAACATTGTAGTTTGATTGAGCTGTGTAAGAGGGAAACTGTAATTTAGCAGAAAATTATGATTCTAGCACCAGCCTCTCGTGCTGCTGGTGTTACAGAACCAAATGAAAAATAATCTAATCTTTGAACGCTCTCTGGTGTGTGTGTGTGTGTGTTCGCTGAGTATAAAGCCACCTGTTGTTGCTGATGTATTTTTGGGATGAAAGAGGAAATCGGGCACTAAAGGCATTTGAACACAGAAATAATACACAGTATAAATATTTCCCTCTCTCCCTGCAATGCCACTCATTCCTTCTCTGGTTGCCATGGTTATAGTATTTCTACGATGGGATGGAGATGAGCAGTCTTCCTGTGGAGCTGACCGTCATCTGGAACGGAGATTTCAGCATTGATAACCCCGCCCACAACAAAGGTGAGCATTCAGACAGATGCAGGCATTGGTGTGATCATGTGCAGCGACACATGGAAACACATCTGCTCACCAACTTATTCACTTTACACTTAGTCCAACGTGGTCTCCTGACAAACTTGCATCGAGATATATACATTGGGTCTGCTGCCTCCCAATTGTTGCCCTTGCAGCCTGTCTCCATAGCAACAGGTGGTGGTGCGCTGAGGTGAAGCATCTATTTCCTGATGTTGCCATGAAGAGTGGTTAACTTTAACACATCCTCCTTTTTCCCCCCGATTCTTTTATTTATTTATTTTTTGCCTTGTCTATCTTTTTCCCATATTGCTGCATTGCAAAGTACTGTTGTAACTCTCTGGGTTATACTTTATTTGTTTCTCTGCAATATTATTATTTCTTTTTTTTTTCCATAGGACTTTTGTGATAAAATTTTCTGTGTCCTTTACTGCCTTCCTTAGTTTTGCCAAACTCCTCCTATTGCTGTAGACTTATTAATGGAAAACTACAGCATTGTAAAACAAAAAAAATAAATATATTGGTGCATCCTGATCAATTGTATCATTTAAAAGTTTATTTTATAAATCAAATTCAAAAAGACAATAATATAGAGATTTGCTCTACATCGATGGACATATTGGAAGTACTTTATTTGTCAGTTTTGATCCATATGGCTTATAGTTAATAATAACCCAAAATTTAGCTTAAAAGTGGAGTTTTAATACAGACATGTTATGCTACGGCCTATACAATATTGGGAAAGACTGATGAATTGTCAGCTTCCCAGCAGATATCCAACCTCCAGAAGACATTGCTAATGCAGATAGCTATTCACTGAGCAAAGTACCCAAGCGTGTTAATAGAAGGTTAAGTGGAAGAAAAAAGCGTTAAGAAGTCCAGTAAACATAGTCATCCACCACGGAAATTTGCAACACTTCATGCTTACAAGCTCATCAGTTGTTGGTTTTATTTTGCAGTGTGACATGCCACCTTCACACATTGTCAAAAGTACCAAAGCCAGCTTAAATAATCATGGTACCCTATATTTGTTCGGCCAGGAAACTTGTTTGACTTATACACCATTGAGAGTATTTGGGGTATTATCCAGAAGAAGATGAGAGACACCAGGCTTGACAAGCTGAAGGGTTCTATTAAAAGCAACCTGGGTTTGCTTAATACCTCAGAGCTGGAGGCTGATTACCTTCATTGATGCTACATTTATAAGCATGAGTAGTGCAATAACAACCTGTAAATGCACTCACTGAACCAAATAGTGAGTGCATTTATGGTACAGTGCATGGACATGCTTTTCTGTAAAAAGATATTTTGTATGAAATATTTCTCAGGAACTGAATTTGGTGGTTTTCATTACCTGTAAGGCATAATCATAAGAATTTCAAGGGTGAAACTCTAGGAAAATAACGCTTTGTGTATAATGAATATGCAAAATGTATTAACTTGGCTTTTTGAATGTAATAACTGAAATCATTTGTACTGTCATTTATTTAAATTCACCTGTACTTTAAAAAATATCAATCTCTACAAACAGCTCTAATTTATTTCCCCTTCCTGTATTTACAGGAAGTAAACAACACACTGTGGGCTATCCTGATTTTTTTTGGTATCTGACTTATCTGTGAAATGAAGATTTGCTGCTGATTTTTTTAATATGTGCCTTTGAGTTGCACTTGTTCAATTTGGCCACTGTAAATTCACTACTGCAAACAGTTTATGCTATACCAGGAAAACATTAGTAGGTGGTGGGTTCTAGTTCTCTGAAAGGCAACCCCTTGTTTTCTCCAAAGGCAGGGGAGTCAGGCTCATGAAATTTATTGTTAAAATGTGGATTATATGCCAAAATGACACTGTGCTGCAAGGCAAACTTTGTAGGGTGTTTGTGGTTGTGTTTACATGTGTCTGTGTAAAAAACACATCTGCAAAAATATATCCTTGAGTGTGAGTGCAGAATCAAAGAGGCAACAAAAGTTACAAAGGAGATGCTTGAAATGGAGAACGCTTCTTAAACCGCCTCCTACCTTTGTTTGCCTGCGGAGGAAGCATCTCTCGGGGCATTTTTTGATGGGCACTTCACACACACGCATCTAATGGCAATTAAAAGAGAAAATGGCTGGTCTGTTGCCATGGAGATGAGATGTTAAATGTGTGGTGGGTGACGAGAGGCAGGAGACAGCATTGTAGGAAACCCGGTGAGGCAAGGCAGGAGGGAATGCGAGTGTATGGAGATGGTGATGGCAGGAATAATGAGATATTTGTAAGAGTTCAGGTTGTGTACAGTGGTCTAGCCTTTTTTAAGTGATTTCTCCAGAATAACTTGATCTCCTTTCCCTCCACATTTTCTTTGTCTGCCTTTATTTCTTACTGCACAGTTCATCTTTATAAGTGTGATGCTCAGCGTGGAAGCTGCGGTTTATGTCTGAAAGCAGACCCACTGTTTGGGTGTGTTTGGTGCAAGGGAGAGAACCGCTGCACCCTCAAGCAACACTGCCTCCTCCCAGAGAACCAGCTGCTCGAGCCCAACGGGATCAACAGCAAATGCACCAACCCCAAAATCACTCAGGTGAGACAAAAACACCAGGAGAAACATGCATGTCATACAAAACAATACCCAAAAAGCAGTAAAGTGTGTTTAAAATGGTGAGTGGTCAGAATTCATATAAAGCATTTGGGAGCACAGCACATTTTATTTCATAGCAAAACATGAATAAGAAGCATCACGCTTCTTATCCACTGTACAGAAAACTCTTTAGTCATTCCACATATGGCAGTGTCCACATTTTTCTGAACCAGCTCAAATATTTACTGTAAAACTGACAAAAATGGTTGAAGATGTAGCTTCTCTGTGAATCATGTCTTTGTATAACTTCTATTTCTGAGAATTGCACTCCTTCCTGATGAGAGTCAGGTAAATAGTGACTGACCTAATTAACACTGCAAAAGGATTCATGTTAATATTGTTTTTTTTATTTATCAGGTTAAAACCACAAAGGCCTGAGGCCTTTACAGAACATATACACTTATATATAATCAAATTACGTGTTGGGGTTTGTACAGATGTCAAATTCAACTACAGAGCCAATGACCTGCAACTTTAAGTTCCATGTTTGCTTCAATGCACCTGAATCAAAATATCAAGCAGAATCTTTTAGAATGTGATTCCATATTAAGGAGATAATTCAGCTGTTTGATTTCTGTGTCGACCCAGGAAAACCTCTAGAAGTTGCAGGACATTGGTCATTGAAGGAGTGAAGTTTGACACTTCTGGTCTAACACACAAAATCCATAAAAAATAGTTTGCTTTTGTTTTTTCTCTTTATGCAACAATTCAATTCACACACTGAATTGAAGGAATTGGACTTCAGTTTCACATGCTCGCAAATAATGTTAACCTAGAAAACTAAAAAATAATAAATAAAACACATGAATTCTTACAAAAAGAAAAAAAATGCTTTACACCCTTTGTGCCTCTGAAAGCAGTAAAGCCAGTCTGCTTCAGTCCATCACTGGGGCTCTGCAGTGTTTGTTTTCACTCAAAGCAGTGGATTTATTGAAGGAGATGGGACTGTATGTCTTTTTGCATCCCTGAGGCTGCAGTCAGGACATATTGCAGCCTTCTCATCTCCCCCATAAAAACTGTGAGCAATGTGGAGTGAGGACTTTCCCAAGACTAGCCAGCCTTTAATGCATTGTAATGCAATAAATTATAATGACATCTCCCACCAACAATATGAGAGAGTGACTCGCATATCAAGATAAAAAGAAAAGGAGAAGTGATTGTTTGCCTCTACGAAACCGTTAATTATCTTGTCAAAGTCAAAAATTTAATCAAAGCCATACTTTGTCTCCCTCCTTTTTTCTTTTTTCCTCCCCCTCTATTTCTCTTTAGTCAACCCTCTTAAGTCAAATATATTTTATAATGAATTGGGAGCCACAAGGCATTGTGTGCAATTTTTTTTAACTGAATGTATTGCAACCCTTTCCCAAATGGCTTTTTTCCATCAAGAAATCTGTAGGGATTATTATTAATCAGAGGCATTGAACAATTTCTTAACAATATCTCCTATTTGGCAGACTCCAGACTTCTTCATGACTTGGCTTAAACTTAGCTTAATATCCTTCCAAGTTCAGCTATTTCAAGTTGTTTTATTACACTACATTTTTAAATAATCAAACCATAGTAATTAATTTTTTTGATACTTTTAGTGTATGGAGTAGGTTTCTATAATATCTTAACAATGTTGTGCTCCAAGATAAACCCACTCATTTGCTCAGCACTCTACCTGCCATGTGAAAACCACAGGGGGGTCACTTTGCCACATATACACAGAGCTGAGAAATGGGAAGAGCTGCCATTGCAGCTGGCTCTGATCTGCAGCCTGGAGGACTTGTACTTGGCAGAGACTGATGGGGACAGACTACTCTGTCTCCGTTTGTAACATCTATCCATCTGGACAGGCTTGATGATGTGTACTCACCCATGCATGCCCCCACACGCACGCACACACACACTGCCTGGCCAAAAGGTAGTTTTGTAAGAAGTGGTAATGAATGTTGCAACCACATTACCTGCAATGAGAGATGCTTTTGATTACTGTGGTGATATCTCCCGATGTCAGGATCTATGTTGATCTGAGTTTATCTGACTATTGTAAACTTGAAATACACATTTAAAAAAGGACTTGATGTGGACCCCAAAGCTTCTTTAACCTCTGGAGCGTTCATTTTGTAGTTAATTGTCTCTTTATTTGGAATATGTGCGAACACAAACATTAGCACTTTTCCCCTGAAAGCTCAACAAACCAAGCCTAATTATTTGGTTTATTGCTCACCTTAGGGATCTATTGGTTCTGAATAGGTACTATGTTAATACACTGATTCCACAATCCAGCACTAATGAGCAGTGCATTTTTAGAAGAGCTCCTGCTCGTGGCATTTGGGAAGTAATTACTGTGGCAAGCAAAGAATGCTTGAGGTACTTATTGTCTTCAGAAGTAGTTAGTCAGTAGTTGACACTCTTAAAAATGATCAACTTTGCAATCTTGGTATTTAGTGCAGTGTCATAGTCATGCATTGCTGTGGTTTTCATATTTATTTGTTTTGTAAAACTTGACAATTGTATTGACAATATGGCTGAGGTCTCATTGGTTACTCAATAAAGTATTCAAACTAGAACTTTTTAACATTTGGTTGCTATCTGACCAAAATAATGTATGTAAAACATGCGGGTCCAGTTGATTGTTTTAGGGGTAACAGAGAAAAAAAAGGCTGTATAGTAAACGGTTTAAAAAATGTGAAAGGTTTGTGCTATCAGTGCTTTTGTACAATAAACTGACAGAAAGAGAAGATTTAAACTACATTGGATAACCTGTTAAGAGACAGATAAGAAGAGACTCAACCTCATTGGTATAAACATATCAACTCTGTCGCAGGATGAAGTTTTCACATTTTCTGCAAACTATTGCACAGAAAACACTTGTTTTAAATGTTTAAATGAGCAAAATTACAGAAATAATCAAGATTTGGATCCCAACAGATCAACCCTCTGCGAGGTCCCAGGGAAGGTGGCACACTTGTGACTATCCGTGGTGAAAATCTTGGACTGGACTTCAGAGAGATTCAGGGTAATGTGAAGGTGGCTGACGTGGACTGCACCCCCATACGTGATGGTTACATACCTGCGGAACAGTAAGTCATATTTTTAACTATAGAATAATTTAGCAATCAAATTCTCCTTCTTTTCGCAATGTACATTAATTACCACTTTTTACTTGAAATTATTGTCAAACTGATTTCATTTTTATATCCAAAACTATTTGAGAGGAAACTTGGGTGTGCATGAAGTGCATAAAACTTGAATACTAAGTGTACCTTGGAGCACAATTCATACATTTATCATTTCTAGTGACAAACACTCAAGCAGCTGCACATATATTTGTCCTTGCAGTCCAATAATCATTTTAGACATTTCTGGAGGTCAGATTTAGTTGACGTTCCAGTTTAATCCACAGCTAAGGCTTCTTGCAGGTGCCATCTGTCAAATTAGTTTAAAGTTGGCTTATCAACAGACACAGCGCTTCTGCTTAGAAAGAAAGTTGTGGGCCAGCACTTCCTTAGTAAGTGCTGACCCAGCAGAAGTAGCTGTAACTGAGGTCATATGCAAAAGGTAGACTTTTTGCTTTTTCTCCCTCAAGTTTACCAATTATAGGAGGTAAAGTTACTACCAAATGGTGCATCATATAAGGTTTTTCTCACAATGTAAGCTCTTCTTGATCAGTTTCCTCTTTACTTTGTTTCAAAGCTAAAATAATTTCAGTGTGAATTTCTATGCATTCTCTTGTAATTCAAATGTTTTCTTGCAGGATTGTTTGTGAGATGGGGCGAGCAGAGCTGAGCCAGTATACTGGGAACATACAGGTGTGTGTTGGTGTTGGAGCATGCAGACCAGAATTTATGGCAACATCATCCAAGTACTATTACTTTGTGGTGAGTGTTTATTTTAATTTGAGATTTTCTTTCATATCACAGTTTTAAAATTTTAGTCACATGATTGTAAAAAAAAAAAAAAACTCTGCACATGTGACTTACTGCGTTTTGACTTTCTTCCAGAATTGTATTCATTTTAGCGCCTTGATGTCAGGCGTTCTCTGTTCTCACAGGTGCTAATACTGTATATGTTGCGGTTTTGTGGCTCCGTTTCCACATGATAACTTTTCTCTCATGTGTGGATCAGTTGAGACACATGACTGGCACTCACTAATGAGTTTAAAATGAGGCAGAAAAGCTGATATTTCTAAAAGCATTTTCTGACACGAACTCATAAAGAAACACATTACACCCTCTGCTGTGTTCTTTCAATACTCTCCCAGCACACAGTCACCAACACAGTTCCACATTCTGGGATAAATTTCCAGTGGTTGCTTTTATGGACTTGTTTATATGCTAAAGTATCATTTTTACTGTTACCCTTCAAAGGATACTGGCCAAGGTTTATTTCTCAATGAGGCCCGTCTTCACAGAGGTATGAGATGCTACATCTAAACATGCAACACAACAGGCTTTAGATGGGACCATAAGAATGCCAGATGGCTTCATAATAGATTGGTGCGATGTCCAGCTTCGACTGGACTTGATTAACTACTGCTGTGGCAATTGTATAATGTTTCCAACATGTTATTGCCTGTGCCTATTGCCAGTGGGATCTGCGGCTACAGATTGTAGTACATTTTATCCAGTAATGTTCAATAAACAAGAATGATGAGATGGCTATTATGGCTTTCTGTCTAAACTTTTTCTGTGAAAAGGAACAGTTCTTTAAACAGATATGTTTTTAAATTTTTATTCTTTATTTTACTGCTTTTTGTGCTCTTGGTGCTAGGTGGTAAGTTAAGCTTCAAAACGCAGAAGCAAGATTTTTAAAAAAACCTTGTAGGCATTTTAAAAAATTAAAAATGCCTATCTCTTATTTTCATCAAAAGTTTAAAAACTTTTTTCCAGCCTTTTATCTGCAATATTTGTTTTCCTACATCAGCATGATTATTTTTAATGTGACTGATCTTACTATGCAACTCCCAACATAGATCCCACGAATTACCGGGCTGAAGCCGAGCCGTGGTCCAGTCTCCGGGGGAACAATTGTCAACATCACAGGCAGCCATTTGGATGCTGGGAGCAACGTGTCAATTATGTTTAAGGACCAGCCGTGCACTTACTTGAGGTTAGTGGGAACATGCCTCGGTTGACCCTGCCAGTCACTCTTCAAAGACTCAATTAAAAAGCTCAGTCAAAGTCGGTTTTCATCAAAGCGTAGGCAGTTAATGGCTCTGACAGTTCTGGTTCTGAGCTGCATAGAGAAAAATTAAAGTCATCTTGAAAAAGGTTGTATTATCAGTCTTCAAGCTGATGAGTTTATTCAATAACCCATGTACTCAGCTCCACATTATCATCCATGGTAACACACAGGGTTATTAAATAGTTTTTGTTTTTTAAATGATTTTGAAACTTTCAAGAGAAAAAACTATTTAAAAAAAGTTACATTATTACCTCTCAATGTCATCGTTTTTCTTAATGGTTCCACAGCGTTATCCATACATAGCAGTTTTATTTAGCTAATTCTGTACTGCTACTTTCTAGGAGGGGTGGACAGTGGCTAACCTGCCGAACACATGCCTCTCTGCATGGAATCGGGAGGGTATCTGTGTCTGTGAGCATAGATAAGGCCCAACTCCAGAAAGATCTGCAGTTTGAATATGTGGAGGATCCCACTATAACAAAGATTGAGCCAGAGTGGAGCATCTACAGGTATGTCACCAGGAAGAACGTATCTCTGTTGAACAGGCCTCAGGCTTATTAAGTTAAAATAAATGATTTAAAAATACCTTTAAAATTGTATACGTCTTAGTAAACCTACAGCATCTCTTTTGCATCCCACAGTTATTTGCTACATTTACACATCTTTATTTTTTTTTCATATTTTGTCAACTCATTTATTTTGATAATCCTTAAAACAATCAAGTGAAGGCAGTATGGTTCAACTGCAAACCTATCAAGACATGGCCATGATCAACTTGGTTAACTGTCTAAGGTCAACCAAGGTATGCAGAGTTATACTGCACAGCAGCCTTGCAGCATCTCCACAGCATCATGCTTTGGGGATGCTTTTCATCAGAAGGGTTACTGGAGCTGCTCAGAGTTGATGGATGGAGAAAAACACAGGTCAATCCTGGAAGAAGACCTGTTAGAGGCTGCAAAAGACTGGAGGCTAATGCGGACGTTTAATATCCAGCATACTTCTGAAGTATGTTACAGAAGTATGTGTCTGTAACATACTTCCACAGCTGCTGAGGAATTGCTTTTAATCAAAAACTGGCCTCATCAGTAGACAGTTTTGAAAGAAATTAACATGTGATGACAGTTAAAATTGACTATTTAGAAATGTTTCCATCCAATCTGACTGAGTTTGAGCTACATATTGCTACATAATACATAACGAGTTGGTGGTTGTAAGGAAATGTGAAAAGGTTCAAGGCATACTTTAGTAATTTGTATGTCAAATCACAATTTGTCAAAACAATCTCTGAAATATTGCCTGTTTTTCAGTGGTCATACTCCAGTGATGGTAACAGGAACTAACCTGGACATCATTGAGACCCCAATCATAAGAGCTAAATACAACAGCCAAGAATCGCTCAGCGTAAGTAACTGCAAAACACCAATATTGCTTCATCTGAAATGAAAGAGGTTAAAATGTTTTTATTTTTAATCTATAATGAAAATACATTGACTGCATGTTGTGTCTGAGTATGCACAAATAATTTTTGAAGGATGATTTTTTTTCTCATGTTTCTGTTTAGTTATGTTTGTTAGAAAAATTATCCTCCTGTTCATTTACTCATGAGTTTATTTTACAAGTTATGTTTTCATATTATTCTTTTCATATTATTCTTTTTATATTATTACTCTCATATTATTCTTCTTTTTATATGTACTTAACTTCTCTTTCTTTTGTAGTATATTATTAACTTTGTTTAGGATGGTTGCTTGGAAGCTAAAAACGTTAAACATTCATGTGTTATTAGTTCCATATGTAACTGATTAGTTGTGGTCAGTCACATGCCCTTGTAAGGGCATGTCCATAGGAGGTTCCAGAATGTGAAGACGGTTGGTCAATTCTCTGTGTGAAGAAGCCCAACCTCCTTTTTCTATACAATAAAGAGAAATGCAAAGAAAGATCTAGCAGAATTGATTTCAGACAGTGTCTGACAGCGATTCGTCGCGTCTGTTCTCAATTCTCCTATTCTGCAGAAAAGAAAAGAAAAGAAAATAAACCTAATCTCTGTCTCTGGCTGATTCTTTGCAGGTTATGACAAAATAAACCTATCAATGTTTGTCTTCATATTTAATGCTACAAATTGAATAATAAGCTGTCTGCACACCACATATTCCTGAACTTCTTTTGGATACAGGACCAGTACATGAAATTAAAGTTTGTAATTTTAATCTTCTGAAACGTAGGGCAGGGGTTTGAAAGTGTTCATTTTAATTCACAAATTCCAGGTATTTTAATTCAATTAATTGCATTTTTAATTTTTTTTTCTTTGCATAGAAAAATTTCAATGTATGCATATATTTGTGGCTTGTCAATAATTTGTGCATTTTTGATAAGCCAGTAAATTCGATCACATGGCATGCTGGAAAAGACTATTGTTGTGCAATGACCTTTCACAGACACAAATCTAGCCTAGAATAGTATCTCAGTGAAATACATATTACAGCAAGCACAGACATCCCCATCGATGATGTCAGGACTCACAGTTCACATTAAAGAAGCATTTTTTCAAAATGTTACAAATCAGGGGTTCCTGAAACACTTAAAATCCTAATGGGTAAAATAGCATATTGCACCAATCTAATGCTTGAATAACGCAAGTGAATGAATTAAAAACAATATTTTGTTGTTGAGCTAAGATGTCTCCGATTCAATAATTTCACAGCAAAGGAGGTTTTTCAATAGAAAGTGTTGCTTATTTTGTCAATATTAAGCTTTACAGACTTTGCAATCAGCAAGATTAAATATTTTAATCAGGTTTCACCACTACTAAAAAGCTTTTAATCACATCACTTTTTCTTGCAAACAAAAAGAAGAAACTTGTGACAATATGCCAAAAATAATATAACTGTAATCTGCAATTTTCTCACAGAAAGCTGGAGAAAGTCATACAAGAGTTTGTTTGATCTCACTGAAAGAAGAGGGGGACAAAAGGTTGTAATGCTATCCATCTTCATGGTTCATTTGAGCGTGACTTTGCAGCACGTTTAACATCTGTGCTCACACTCACATGAGCTGGGTATTGTGTCTAAAGGTAACTGTCGCCATCTAGTTTGCCTCACATCTTCCTGTTGAGTGCGACACTAAGATGGGTGTAGATGAGAAGAAAAAAGAAACGGAATCAGACATATAAAGGGATTTTAGTGACATTTCTCCAAAAACAGAAGCATTTTTCTCTTTTCCTCCCCTACATTCTGGTACCCGACATACCGTTGCATTATACATGTCAGTAATGTCCTGAAGACCTTGCAGGATTTGTCAAGTCTGATGTTCAAGGAGCCAATTACAGTGACAAGTAATAGTTTGAATGACTGCATGGCAGGGGTTATTGTGGAGATGTGAGATGTCTGTGAGGGAGACCTGTGCTGCAGGTTGATTTGTCAGTGTCCTGACAGGCAGAGAGGAATGGAGATGTAAGGAGGATATAGAAGGGCATGGGGCATTAAAGTGATAGATCAATCTGTCATTGTTAGTAAGACTCACTTTAAGTAGAATAAAGAAAAAATAAATATTTAAAATTGTTTCATATATCAAATGTGAGTCAACAGCTAAGACAAGTATAAAAGGACAGGACAAGAAAAGAAAATATAGAAATTTGGCTGATGTTGGACAAAGAAAGAAGAGATTGTGTCGAAAAGGGAAAGATCACAGGATGAAGTGAAGATAAGCTGGGGAGGTCTTTTTAGAGGCTAATGAAGGAAAGGTAAAACTCAGTTATCACTCCTGAATCTTCACACATCCTGATCTGCTAGTGATGAATCTGCATCCTGTGTCTAGCTGTACATTATTTTATCACCACCTCTGAAATAAGACTCCAACAGGTTCTACATTAGACTTTTTAAAATCTGCCCTTTTTATTTGTAGGAGTTAAAGAATTGAACACCTGAAGTTGGAAAGAGTGTTTATCATGTTCAACTGAGCAATTCAAGAAATAATAAATGAATTAAAAGGAATGAATAGTGGCAAATTTCATATTTCTGTCTTTAAGATAAACTGTCAACACAATATGTAAATTAAACCACCTAATGTTTGTGGTACTCAGATATATGCCAATTGAAACAAACTCAATGTCCTAAGCATATTATGTTTTCAAGACTTTAGTATTTTTAAAGCTGGATTGATCATCAGTAAAAATTAAGTGTATTTTAATCATTTCAATATTTTGGGTCTGGTATCTTTAAAAATTTATATATCAATTTCTATTAGTATATTAGCAGTAAGATGTTACAAATGTAATTATATTTAAATACATTGAAGTAAAACAATGTCTTATCGTGGTATATTTGATATGCGATGTTTTAGTTTTTCCTAAAAATAAAAAAAAAAGCCAAGCATATGCTGATGTTTGAAGCAGGATTGTTAACTATTTATTCAAGAAATATGGCCATACTGAGGCACACATGTTTATGTAGAAGGAATCAGGGAAGATTATTGAAGCAGCCCATTTTACAGAGAGATATTTCACAAACTAACTGAAACTAAACCAAATTGACAGGGAAAGAGGATCGTGTGAGGAGTAAGCAAAACAAAAGGAAATTATTTTAAGACTTGTAGTTGTTGGGTCAAGAACATGTATATACCTGCAAACTTAAATTTTCCTCCAACTTTGTGTCCTCAAGATGTGTCAGGTGCTGAGTTCCACAACTATGCAGTGTCAGGTTCCAGAACTGTCCATAAGCCTGGCCAGGCAGCAAGTACCAGAAAAACCCGATGAGTTTGGCTTTAAAATGGACGATGTGCAGTCACTGATGGCCCTCAACAACACCAACTTTATCTACTACCCCAACCCTGAATTTGAGCCACTTAGTCCCTCTGGTGTCCAAGAGCTTAAGCCTGGGTCACCAATCATACTAAAAGTAAGTCGATCAACATCTTCAATACACTTTTTCTTGTAAACTTTGATTTAGTGAATATGTTCTGTATGACAAATTGAGCTCACAGCATTTTTGTCAAACCTGTTTATAGCAATATTGGTGTGTTGTGAGTGGTTTGTGTCTGAACTAGTCAGGACATCTGGAGCAAAATTCACTTTTAAAATATTAAAGTAAACCTAACATCCTGTATTTCAAACTATATATAATCTGAACAAAATGACTAGGTTTGACAATTGACTGCATTGTTATTTTTATAACTGAACACTTGAAAATAACGCATGAATTGTCTTTGCAGGGACGAAACTTTCTTCCGCCAACTAATAGTGGGAATGGAAAGTTGAACTACACAGTCCTGATTGGAGACAAACCCTGCATGTTAACAGTGTCAGAGAACCAGCTTCTTTGTGAGTCACCCAACCTGACTGGTCGCCACAAAGTCCTGGTAAGTGGTAATGTAGCATAAACTAATGTCTAGACTCTGCTGGAAAGGAAAACAGTCTTAGAAATCAATTGAAAGATTTAGAGACAGACATTCTTTGTTTTGCCATCTTTCCATTTGTCTGCTCTCATACTGAGCGTGGTTCTAATCCAATCAGCCACGTGGTTCCTGTTGGTACCCACAAGCAGACGAAAGACAAACAAATAACCCTTCAATAAGAAGAATTACAGCCAAAGCAAACTCAATAAAGATTCCATTTGTGGCTTTAAGAGAGACCACTTTGAGCAAAGCATTTCCTGATATTACCACCTGAACCCCGCATCGCAGGAAGATAAAAACACATCACTGTAAAATAAACAGGAGTGTGTAGACGCTTCCATCTATGACTCTCTCTGTAGTTTGAACTTCAGTTTGATCAATTGAAATATTATTTGTTAGAAGTCTAAACTTACAGGAAACATTTGGTGAAATCTTTGATATGTTTTGCATTCAGTATGAGATGTTTTTATATTTCACTAAAAAGGTAACTAAAGTTATGCATGGATGGGTCTCCATACAGCATGGATATTATTGGTTAGGTCTGGATAGCAATTGAAAAAAAAACCCTACATGTTCCAATGTCTAAACATTTAACACATTTACTCGTCTGTTCATCTAAATCATTGTCCAAACTTACTTCTGTACAATGAGAAGCATCAGTTTGTCAATCCTACTAACCATCACTTTCTCCCTCAAACCACCTATATGTTTGTTCATACTTCTGTCCATCCAGTGATTGGGCCTATTTGTTTTTCCATTTATTCATCTTACTAACCAACCAACCATTAGTTTGCCCAATTATCCATTCAAACAACTAATACTTTGTCCATCCGTCTATCAACAAAGTCTTTAGTTTGTGTATCCGTCCTTCAAACTAACCATGATTTGATCCATTCATTAGTTCCAACTTTAAACTTTGATCACTGTTAAAATATCTCCCATACATGTGAAGTGAAATTTTGTATGAATATGTTTATTATTGGCTATGAATGAGCTCTTTAAATTTTTGTCTGAAAAATATGAAAGAAGTTTGATTTTGAAAATGTCTAGGAACTTTTTTTAAATAAAATTGTTGTAACACATTCTTATATTTTTCTGTGACAAGGCACGTGTTGGCGGTATCGAATTTTCCCCTGGTGTGGTCCACATCACATCTGACAGCCCACTCAGCAGCACGGCGATCATCGGCATCGCTGCAGCTGGTGCATTGCTCATCTTTTTCATTGTGGTGGTCCTGATCGCCTACAAGCGCAAGTCTCGTGAAAGTGACCTGACTCTGAAGAGACTACAAATGCAGATGGACAACCTTGAGTCACGTGTGGCACTGGAGTGCAAAGAAGGTAAAACCTTCACATAAATCGGCATTCCTTTATTTTATGACATTTGACTTGTCATCAATGTTATAAGCTTTGAATAAACAAGTTTTGTGTCAAGATAGTAACAGTTTCTTGGCTGAACAAATATACAACAAATAGGTACATTGACACAAAATGCTTGTCATTTTCCAGCTTTTGCAGAGCTTCAAACAGACATTCATGAGCTCACCAGTGATCTAGATGGAGCAGGAATCCCCTTTCTAGACTACAGGACTTACACCATGAGGGTCCTTTTTCCAGGCATTGAGGAACATCCTGTACTGAGAGATCTGGAGGTAATAGATAACCTTTGAATATTTGAGTAAAGTGTCTTTTAAAAAGAGATGATTAGATTTAAATTCTAGCACTGATGCTGTGTAATGAGTTTTAAAGACATCTTTTCAGTAAATGTGCTTGCTATTAAATTTGTAAAGCAAAATGTTTCAAGGTTTTTTCTGTACATTTTCAAGGGAAAACTAGTTTTTCACTCTGTTTCCTTGACATAGCACATAAATAAATATGACTCATTTTCTTCAGTCTTCATCAACCAGCAGTGTAATCCAATTAGCCCTTTTGGAAATGAGATCAAAATGAGCAAACAAATTATCAGTGAGGTGGGTCGCAGTAGGTGAAATTAACGCAGATGTTGGCTGTTGTTGCTATCTCGTAAACAAAAGCCCTCTGATAGCTGACAGAAGAGGTATTTCAAAGCAAACAAGATAGACTTCAAATCAAAACTGTGAAATCATTAATAATGAAAAATGACATGAGATGGTAACTGGGTGTGTTTTTTTTTTTCTTATCCCCAAAACCAAATTAAAAGTCAATCATCAGGAGAAATGAAAAAATGAAAAAAACATGAAGTCATTTATCCTCACTGGTGACTTTGACTGACAACTATAATTGAACAGGTCATCTTGTTCCATTACAATAACGATGGGCCCCTATTTCACTGACTTCAGAGTTAACTATCACATCCCTGATGAGAATTTCCCACTAATAAGCCATATTAATTATGTTTTAATTGGCATAAATATCAAACTACAGTATATGAAGAGTATTATGTGGAAAAAGAACATAATGGAAAAACTGCGTGGCTATTGATGACCACCTAATTATTATTGATGCACCGAATAATTTAAAGCCAAGTGCTGATGAGGAGCTGTATAAAGGAAGATTATGGAGCTTTTCTTGAGTTAACCCATAGAAAATTCTTAGCACTAAAATATTTCTGATGTTTTCTCTTTGTTGTTGTTGTTTTTTACATTTAAAAATTAGCATATTAAATAGTACTCAAATAATTATTTTGCCTTTTTAAAATAGTCATACTCCTGGATTTTTCATTTCTACAATGCATTTTATGATGGATCAATATAAATCCATGGAAGAAAAATGGTAACTAGTTTATGAAATAGCTGATAAATAAAGTTCTAGAAATGGACTTTGCTTAACCACATTTTGTTGCAATTAAAGTTGGAGCCATATAGTGGTATTTCTAGCTTTGCACATCTATAGTTATAGTGGATGGAAAGCGTCTGTTAACATCAGTTTTGCAACAGATTCTCTTTACATTTCTTTACTCTAACCAAATTCCCTGTCTTGAAGTATAGCAACAGCGCAGCAATATAGTGGAGATAATGTGTTGAGGTGAGGTAACATCTTGTGTGAAAAGTTAAATGTTTCTTTTCTAACATTTCCTTTCTACATTAATCTAAGAGATTAATTAGGTTTGTAGTGTTGTAATTTATTGTAAAATGCAATTTTTAAGTGTATAATTCATACACTGGTAATGGTATAAAAACTAATTGCAGGAGTTTTGACTATTAAGGAGACAGAAAACCTTACACTAATTTAAAAAAAAATGAAAATCCTGCACTCACAAACGACTAATATTCCAACACTTCCAAACACAGAAACACATTCTGACAAGCTGCATAAAATTAGACTTTCAACTGAACAATAGCTCCCAGCAGATTACAACCACCTCAAGGAAAAGGTAGAAAGACGGAACATATGTGGGCTGACAGCTGCATTTGCTGCAAAGCAATGCCGTCTTACCCAGAGTGCTACTGACAGATAAAAAACATAATCTCCTAAGGTGCTGTTTATGAAGAAATGGGGGGGAAAGACACACATGTTGCAAGTTACAACTATAAACAGTGCTGGGATGGTGTGGGCTCAGATGAGAAGAATTCACAGTTCTGCACTGCCTTTCAACTTGCATTAATATGGAACACGGTGCCATCGAAATAATAAACACTCCCTACTGAGGCCTGGTGTTTTTTAGACTTTATTCTCAACCTTCAGATGAAACCTGACAAAAGCTTGAAAATGTTAAAGTCCTCATCTCCCTAGGTTCCTGATTTTCCCCCCCTTTTCAGTCGTTTATTTCCTATTTCAATTGTTCTTTCCAAGGATTTAATTGCTAAGGCATGATTATGTAAGAAAATTGTACATTCATTCATTGGTTAGGATTATTTAAAACATGGCTTTCGTTTGTTTCTGGTTTTACAAACGCAGCTGTAAGTGACCTTAATATTATGTAAATGAAGTTGCTATATTCCTCTTAAAAAGACAAAAAAAACTTTGTTTAACTTGGAGGACAGAGCACTAATAATAAATTCAAATGAGTCTGTGACTAATTAGGTATATGTATCATTGTCTTGAATATGCCAGTTTGAATCTGCACATTTTGCCTGCTTTTGAAATTTCTAATGCTTTTCATTTCTCTTGTTTTGTCCCAGGTGCCAGGTTACCGCCAGGAGCAAGTGGAGAAGGGGCTGAAGCTCTTTGGCCAGCTCATTAACAACAAAATATTCCTGCTGTGTTTTATTCGCACTCTGGAGGCCCAGCGTGGCTTCTCCATGAGGGACCGTGGCAACGTGGCCTCACTGATCATGACCGTGCTGCAGAGCAAGCTGGAGTACGCCACCGATGTCCTGAAGCACCTGCTGTCTGACCTGATAGACCGCAACCTTGAAAGCAAAAATCACCCCAAATTGCTGCTTCGCAGGTAATTAGCCTTCTCTAAGTGAGCGGACTTTGTAGGCAGCACTTCTTCACAGGTGGCCTCATTCCCACGGCTGACAAGAGACATTTATGACTTACTTTGTTTGCTTAATGCCTTAATTTTTCCACTGTTCCTCATTTGCAGAAGTTTAAATGAACTCATCATGAACATGAACCTCATAGCAATTTGCAGCTTTGAAATTATTTCTTTGAAATTTTCTTTTTTCTGGAGGGAAGTGATTGTACAACTTGAGTTATTTTCCACATTGGGCCACAACTTTACATACAAGAACAAATAAATACATAGAAAACCTTTATTATTAGATGAAATTATCTCCTGTCGATCTCCTCAACTTCACAGTTGATATTTGATCACAGAATTGGTAGAGTTCATTGGAATAGTTTGAAATACCTACATTATTAATCAAGAAAAGACATCATGATGTTCACCTGGCTCAAAACACAACACACTAACCACATATTTTAGCACCACTAGCTTTCCATATCATTAGCAAGAGCTGGCAGGTACCTCTCCAGCTTCTTCATGCTGTTTAAAATGTTGGGAAAAGTTGTATGAAATTGGAATTACGGTACTTAGTTAAAAAGCACACTTCAAAGTTAAAAAAAGTTAAATGTTATTTGTCTTTCAACATGTAAAGGTCACAAGTTGCTTTACAATACACTGATGAAAGAACCTAGTATAAAAGCTATTTAGTAAACCAAAACCAGATTTAAAAGGCTCACACTGACTTCTTACCTCATATTTCTAGTTATAGTGTGTCTTGTCTTTTCCTTTAGTATTTGTTTGGATTTTCCACAAGGATAGTTGTCAACAGCTGCTCTTTTCTCAGTCTTGTTGAGTGAAATTTGCTTCACAGTGGACAGTGACGGTGGTTTTTGTAAACTGTGACGAGCCCAATTTGATGCGTCATGTATGTTTGGCACAACATCCAGTGTCACCATACCTGCAATAAAACATGGTGATTGCACCATCATGTTCTGTAGTTACTTCCCTCAACTGAAACTTGGGTTTGTTGACAAGATGGACAACACACAAGTCAGTTCTGACCCCAAACCTTCTGCTATTTTTTAGCATCCCAGTGTGTCTAAATATAAATCAAAAGATTAGTTTCACCACAAGAGGTTATATAAGCGTCTGAGCAGCACTGCTGTTTTGTTGTTTGTGGGAAGAGATGCAGATGAAAGGTTTACAGTGGATATGTGAGCTCTCAGGAACCAAAGGCTACATATGCTTCTCAGTGTTCCCTATCTGTGACATGTTTGGATTAACTCCTGTGACCTTGAATCACTGGCTCAGAGTCAGAAACATCAGAGCGCATTGCTATGCACATCATTAGCCAAATAATTATAATTAATTAGTAGCGAATCCAATTTCAAATTGCTCATGAGGAAAGAAAAACTCATTCATGAAATAAGGGGGGGAAAAGATTATAAATGGCTCTCTGACACAATCACAGTCCTCTGTTGGATTTGTAGTCAAAGCCTGAATGGCATGCACTTGAACACAGCTCTGTATGTGAATATGCGTCCTGCCTGCGGTGTTTGGTAAATGTGGTGATTACGGTTACGTGAGTAAACCAGCTTCTTCATAGCTGTTGTTTATGGGGTTTGTGCGGACAGCTGCATACGTCTGAGCACATAGTAAATGTTTTTTTTTTTCTTTTTTTGCTTACAGGTTGTCAGTCAAGCCTCGACACCTCCAAATGATTTGACAGGCATGAGATAAATTAAGTTGTCCGTCGCATTTCAATTCAAATTCAGAGTCTCTCTCTGGCTGCAAACACTCATGTTTTCTGCCAATAAAGACAAATGCATAAACGCAACATGGAAAAGGCAGACAGGGCTGAAATTAATCGTGCTCACTCTGCTGTCCAAGAGACAGTGGGCATGTTTTTCTTGTTGAAGTATGTTTAGACTCTGAGAGGTGATGCAGAGAGATGTAGCTGCCTGTGTAGAAATCCTAATTAAAGTGCTTTGTAAGATTATTCCACAATTTTTGGTTTACTCTTTAAACTTACGGTTTGAAATCAAGATATGATTTGCTCCAAACAGTGACTAATCAAAACACATTCTTACTGTAGCCATCAAGTCTTTTTGTTTATTCCTTCTTAAATGTGATAGCCTTGTCTAGTTCTAACAGCATGGCATATGAACATCATGCAAACTGATTTATTTTTCCACTGTTCATTTGCAAGTTTTGACTTTTATACAGCAAACTTAACTCTAAAGCCACATGTTTTTTATTAAGACCAGTAACAATAATGCATGCCTAAAGGTAAAGTAATGAAAACGGAGTACATGAATGAAAGCAATGTCTGGTCATTCAGTAAACACATGTCAAATTCCTTAGAAGGAATATTGTTTTTTTTTTTGTTGTTTTTTAAAGTCATTGTGAATAGGAACTCACTGCTTTTAATACATTTAATTTATGCAATCGACCAACACAGAATATTGCACACTTGTTTTGCATGGTTTATAAAAATATCTAGAAATAAAAATCTAAAAGATGTGATGTACACAGACACAGCTGACATCTGGAAGTAGGTACTCTGTCCAAAAGAGACCAAAACTGAACAGTTTGGTGTACATGCCAAACGGTTTGTGTTGCACTGGCAGCATCATGTTTGGGGATGCTTATCTTGAGAAGGCAAGGAATCTGGTCAGAGCTGATGTGGAAAGACCTAAAAATGTTATTCTCCATCCAATCAGACTGAACTTCTCCTGTTAAATACTGCAAAAACAAGTGGGCAAAATGTTGAGTCTGTAGATCTTCAAAGCTGTTAGACATGCCCAATAAGATCTAATGGGGGCTGACTGGCTAACTTTAATATCTATCAAATTTCTTCCTCTTTACATTTCTTCCTCTTTACAATCATATTGGTTTATCACATAAAATCAAAATATATTGATGTTTTTGATTATAACAAAACATTTGAGTATTAATTACTTAATGAAGTACTATAATTGCAGTCTGGTTCCTCAGAGATTGGTGTAGCCACAAAGCAATAGAGCAACTTCAGATGGCAATAAATGGAACAGGAGGCATGCCATAAAGAACTCAGTGAGGCAGTCAAGGACAGTAAAGACACTTCTAGCTTTGTTTGAAGTGAAGGAAGTTGAACGCCGAAGTCAGCCCTTTGATCGCTATTTTTTATGAGCCACAAGAGCCATGGTTGTGCTATTTCTGCAAATCTATTTCTGCATATTGGATGGAAATTAAGACCGATCAACAACCACGGAATAAAAATGCAAAGCACATTTCTCCTCCTTGATGACAACAGAGAGAAGAAAAACCTGGGGAAAATGCCAGCGCATGCTGACTGCACAGAAGGGAAAACACATGTTCACATCACATCCACACTCAGGTTGATTTCCCAATTGTCATACATATGATGGCGATGGCCGCTGATCATATCGTTGCATCCCATTATTCCTCCTTAAATCTTCTGCTTCACCAACCCAGCATGAATTTCAGATCTGATATGGCAAGCTATGCCACCCTGTAGTCTGTGCTGACTGGTGTGTCCTTGGTTAGCAGATAAAAATAGCCTTGATTCATACACACAAACTTGAAAGCTTAAACAAGGGAGAATTCACCCCCTTTCTCTTATTTTTATCTATCTTTAATTTGTTGAATGCCTGTAGCTTTCTCTCTTTTTTGTGTTTGCTCATTTCGGTGTTACTTTACTTTTCTTTCTGCCTCTGTTCGCTCTTCACAGCTCTCTTCCTGTCTGTCTAAGCTTATCACATGTGTAATGTCGGACCTACCTGTATGTCTCTTTCGCTGTCCTACACTCGTGCTCTCAATCTATATTCCCAGCCCTTTCCTCCCCTTCCCTGTTTTCTTGATTGCTAAATCAATGCTTAAAGTGCGCGAGCTCTGGCATGGGATGTGAGCACAGCTCCCAACAACCTCCTCTTCCAAGAAACGTGTGTGTGTATGCGCTTCTCTCCTCGCTCCACACACAAGCTCACATCCTTCCATCTGTCCCATCTCAACCTGTGCTGAAGCACAACCACCAGGCAAGCTAACTAACGAGAGCCTTCCACAACCATCTGTCGTATTGCTTCCTGCATTCTACTCCTTTAACTTCTTTCTAAGCTCCATCTCTCCATCTCTCTTGCTCTTCCTGTCACACAGAGCTAAACACCCTCCCCCTCTGCCTTAAGTTTTATTTGGCTGCAGTTTAGGCATCATAATATTAGTTCTGATTATGGTCAAGAGGACCCAATATGCTTATGTGTTAATCACAGCAATACCCTCCAGCACAGAGACCCCATCAGCATGCAGGTGGACAGGCCTCGCTGTAGGTCCATATGGATAATGTTGGTTGATAGAAAATGATTTTAGTCCTAATTTTTGAGTGTGAGAAATAAATAGATAACTGAGCACATGCATCAGCAAGAGAGTGATGGATAGCAGTATTTCCTCACTGTGAAAACATTGTGGCATACTGGATGACTTGCATTCTTCACCCACACAAAGCCAAAGTATGAAATGAAAAAAGTTGGTTTGGCATGTGACTGAAACCAATCCAGAAATTAAACTTTTCATTACCTTCTCTCAACTTCATTTAAATATTTTTAGGTTGGTGGGTCACTGGTATACACTGAACTACCAAGGCTTTAAATACTTCATTTTAAAAGAAATTGATTATCTGTTCCTGGGGATTGGTGTTCGTTTAAAGAGATGCAGGAAAATTGACAGTCATCTCCTACTCTATGCAGCATCTCATGATACAGCAGCATCTCTACCCCATCTGTCGTTGAGGCACTGCGGGCCAGCTGCCTGAAAAAGGGGAGCTGCAGTTTTTCCTAGTTCGTGTGGAAGAAAAATCTAACAGCTTGGCAATATTTTCTGTTGGAAAGTACATGGTCTAATTATCACTTTTATTACAGTACTGCTGCTTCAAAACGTCACTTGGTAAGCTATAAACAAGATGTCTGTTAAGCAGCTGAATTCAGAGTGACTACCCTACTAATTAACAATAACAATAAATATAATTGTTAATTCTATATTTCAAATTCTCAAATTCAAAATAACAAAAAATAAACAAATTGCATATCCATGCAGTGTTCCACCTGTGACCCTTAGAAATAAGAAAACATTATTTTAAAAATTGCCATTGAAAGTATATTTACCAACAAATTTTTCTCAAAATTCTTTTATATACGGCAGTCTCCTATAAAGAAATCTTTATTGTATTTTTTCCCTACGCAGTGAAAATGTCTATTTAAAATGTTCTCTTTTACATATACACATTTGCTTTAGGTTACTATAAAATATTATTTAATATTATTTATTCAATGACATACGCCATGTCATTTGCATCAGCACAACAAATGTTGGGCAAAAAAGAAGTACAGAATATCCAGGGATATTTGAACCGTCGGATAACAATATGGTATAATGTTAGCAATAGCAAAAATAATTGACACTTTTTATGTGAGAGTAAAATAATTTAGATTGTTTTGTATTATTCTACCACAAAAAACCATGGTAAAATAAGATGCCGAATTAGCCTGGTTATGTCTTCCCTGCTTGAATCAGCTAATCTACTATGCACACATGCAGTATTATACAAAATATAAAAACACAACACAGGAGGAAGGGTGCTATCTTTTAAATTTTTACTGTCTGATCCCCCACTGTCCCTCTTTAATCAGAGATACCTAAATACTCCCATGTCTCCTGGGTTCTAGATCCTTCCAAGCGTCCACTGGCCCGTCTGATTGACTGCCAAGTGGGCAACGCCTGGCCATGCCAACAAGGCACGGCAAATTTCAAAAGATTAACCCAAACATAGGTTGCTGTGTTTGGATTATTAGCTGAGGAGAGGTTGGGATAAGATTGTCTTAAAACGGTGTAATACCAGACACAAACGTTAGATGTTGAGAAGATCCATCACAGTGCTGATTTTTATCACGGCTCCCAATAGAGAGTGCTGAGTGAGAATGAGCATAAGCTAAATGGTGGGAGTGTGCCAAGGCTTCTTATTACTGCTGGGCTGGCACCCGCTGCCATTCGCACACACACACACACACACACACACACACACATACACCCGTGATAAAGAGTAGTGAGCACAAGGGCTAATTTTTGAATACGTACGCAGTGGGATTAATTTGTGCTTTTTGCACACAAGCCTTCAAGCTGCCACACACTTGTCTGGGCACAAAGGCAAAACAGAAAACACACAATGTCCATTGGAAGTGACTAAGTAAAAGGAAGTTAAAGAAAAAGAAATGTGGGGGTGAGACTCAGCCAATCTATTTGTTCTTCATTCTCTTCTTTTGCCCTTTTACTGCTCCTTCCTTCCTTCCTTCCCTATGCACCTCCTCTTTTTTTTTCCCATGCCTCTTTCATCCCAGACGGGCTACAATTGTGAAAATGGAGAGGATTTGGAAGTGTGCACGATTACATGATCCAGAATAGGGCAGCCAAATGGAAATGAGGGAGGGAGGAAGTCAGCAAGGACACATGAAAGAAAAGATGAAAAGTGACCTTGTTGACCCTTGGATCTGTGGATGGAGGAAAGGGCGGGACAGGCTGAATAAAAGTGGAGGCACAGTGAGAAACAGGAAGTTAATCCCCTCCAGGTGTTGTGCCAGCACTGGCGGGGGGTACCAGACTACCCCACTGGCACATCACGCTCCCCCCTCGTGCTGCAGTGTGGAGGCCTTTTTTTCTTTACGAGGCAGACTGAATGGTGAAGGGAGGGAGGGCTGCAGGTGGCAGCCGACTCACTAAGGACAAAAACTGAACACACAAATGGGCACAATGGACACTAATCCTGAAATATTGATGTGTACGGTAGTCTCTCATTTAAAGCAGGGGCAGGGGTGTGTGTTTATTATTGCCCACATACTCCCGCTGCTAACCACGAGGGTTGCTGTCAAAGGATATCCGATCCTACCCTCTACTTTTCGCCTCCTGCCACCACCGCTGTTGTTATTATGCATGCATATTAGTCATTCACACGAGATCAATCACACTGTTGGCCCAGGTCAATGCACGTGCACACACACACACACACACATTACTTTTGCCACACCAGTGGAGCATAGATGCCAGGCGGAGAAGGAGAGGCAGATGTATTCATTCACTTTCTATTGTGCCCGGATCGAGTGTTAGTCCAGTGAATAGGCGAGGGAGCGCCTGATAATGAGGCCAGTGTTATTACAGAGCCACTGCGGCCCCTAACAACATCAATCCACCGGGATCAAATAAAGGCTTTTAATTGCTTCGCCTCATATTAAAATCCCCGCCGCTTGTACACGAGCTGCCCTTGGCGTGCCTGAGCATAAAAGGCAGCCGAAAGATTGTCTGAAAGGCCATCGTATAGTGTGTGCAAATACTCTCCCAGTTCATGTTTTTACAGATACATTTGTCCAGAGAATGCCTATTCATTAGCAGCTGCCGCCATTTTTATTTGAAGAAAATTTGACACTAATGTTGAATGTTTATGATGTTAGTGCTGGGATCAAATCCTGAGCATGTACTTTGGTTTATTTGCAGGACGGAGTCTGTTGCAGAGAAAATGCTGACCAACTGGTTTACGTTCCTTCTCTACAAATTTCTAAAGGTGCAGTAACTTTTTTTTATCCTCAACTTCAACAAATGTATGCAGCACACAGTGCTGTCAAATGCTTTTTTATTCATTTATTTTTGTAGTTTTTGCAAAGTAACTTTTTGTATCCCTGGGATTTTATGACATTACTAACTGAAAATGCACACCACATTTATTAGATATTTATCTGTAAAGAAACAAGAAAACCAGGGCTCATTTTCCTTCTACTTCCAAATGATACTTTGTGATAGTCTAGCAGACGAAGACCCAATATGTTGATTTTTTTTACTGTTCTCTTTATATTAACGGGAGTGTCGGGGGGAGCAAGTCTAGAAACTGATAATTTTTTGGAAAATAGCTCAAGCCATGCTAACACATTCATATGCTTTCGTATATACAGTATATATAAAAAAATCAATCTACTTCCAGCTGTATGATTTCTGTGCTCTTGCTGGATGTGAACCACTGTTTGTTTATTTTATGCCAATGAGAAAAGAATAAGGTTCATGAATGCACAACCACTTCTGACTGAGGAACTGCAGCTTGTTGATTCAAATGATTGTTTGCAACAAGAGTCTCTTTTGTGTACATTTCTGTTTTAAAACATCTAATATTGGGGAATCTCTGTGTTTTCTTACTACTGGAGAAAAGAAGGACTAGAAACATTAACAAAAAGTTACTACATTGTTCTAAATATTTAGTTAAAATTTTGTTCTCGGAAAAATGAGCCTATAAGTAGCTTTCTGAGCTATACCACTTCTGTGAAACTTATTTGTTCAAATGTTGTTGCAGGAGTGTGCAGGCGAGCCCCTCTTTTCCCTCTTCTGTGCCATCAAGCAGCAGATGGAGAAAGGCCCCATTGACTCGATCACAGGAGAGGCTCGCTACTCGCTCAGCGAAGACAAGCTCATCAGACAACAGATTGACTACAAGACACTGGTAAGGGATTCACCTGCCCTGGAGTACTGGGGCTAAAGGGAGATGCTTAATATGCTTTCAGGGACAGGAAGAGTGAATAGGGTGGTCATGGGTGGTCGGTCGTGAGATGTGCAAAGGGACACAGAAGTTGTTGTTTTCACGCTTGACATGCGCAGGGGGCACTAGAGTGGTGACCTCACTAGTGGCAAGAGCTGTCAAGAAAAGGCTGGGTTTCAATGCATTTATGACTGCACACAAGCTGAGAAACAACTAAGATTTCCCTTCTGCATCCTCTTAGTCATTAGCTAAATCTCTGTTTTAGTCATCTTTACTGTGACTAGTGGCTATCAGCTCTAGTATCACAGGTTTTTGGTTTTGTTTATTTTCCTTTTGTTTGTCTTTTGGGATTGGGATTTAGAATTGGTGGCTCTGCATATATTTCTTACAATGTGTCAATTTCATTCATGTTTCTGCTCCAGGTGGTCAACTGCATACATCCAGAGAATGAGAAAAGTCCAGAGATCCAAGTGAAAGTCCTAAACTGTGATACAATAAGTCAGGTGAAGGAGAAAATTCTGGATGCCATCTACAAGAACGTCCCATATTCACATCGCCTAAAGGCCTCAGATATGGACCTAGGTAAGAATCCTAGCTTTAATGACTTTTAGAAACTCTTTCTGAGAAGTACAAACAGAAATATAGTATTTTCCTTTTATTCTTTGAATGTTGATATCTTGTTTATAATGGTTCTAATATCTAAAAATGGTCTGTTACCAGACCAAAACTTTCAATCAATCTTTCACAATTTCCAGACTCTAAGCTGATACTTTTATTCACAAGCAAATATATTGATTTTTACTAACAGCTTTAGAAAGGCTTGACTGTTCTGTGATGAAGAGGACAGCACAAGCGTAAGAGCGAGATGAAAGTGACACTGAGAGCGACAACAAAAGAGATTCTGAGGAAATGTGTGTCAGGCTGTTGAATTCCAACACTTCAGTGGTTTTAGCACAGGAGGAAGATGAAGATAACAATCAATAGCATTTCTTGGGAGGTTACTTTATGTTTTTGAAGTGGCTGAGCTACAGGAACTGTTGAGGGGAAAAAATATAAGCATTTCAATAAACATTAAAACCTTTTTGTGTAAATGTCTCATTTTAGAACCTACAGCTTATAGACAAGTGAGGCTTGTATATATACTTTTTTTTTTCTTTTCAAAGTTAGTGAGTGCAGCTTATATTCATTTAGGCTCAATAGTACGGAAATTACGGTAAGCTTCTGTCACTGGTTGAGCCAGATGATTGATCACTAAATCATTAGAGGCAATTATTTCTTTCTTTAAAATCTGCCTTCTCTCATTATAAATAGATGTTTCTGACAATGTGAAAAAGACCTTTTAGTATCTCACATAATCAGCTGTTTTAAGTGGATGCTATTTGTTAATTAACAGGGATGGAATGATACTGAAGTGCTATGTTCTTGTAGCAGGCATTCTGTGGGTATTGACCTACTAATACCTACAGATTGTCTCATCAGGATAGATTGTGCTTTTCATGGCTTGATATTGCCAAATGTATTTTTTTCAATCTCAAATCAAAGATGGGCTGAGTGCATACCGTGGGGATTCTGTCTGTGAGACAGCTAAGTGGAAAAACTGGTTCATCCTTTTTATGACACTCTTGGAAAAAAAAACAAACTTGATGGACCCTCTTGGGAAGGAGACATGGTTCTCTTATTGTGTTGTTGTTAAAGGGAATGAGGAATTTGGGCCACCCTCTCTAGGGTCTATTTGTCTGCATTTGAGCAAGCTCACTAGAGAACATATGAATGAATTCTTTTTCCATCATCCTATACTCAAAGAATATGTCCAACATGTTGACCGAGATTGGAGGAAAGTTTTTTAAATCAGGAATCCATTAATGCTCTCAGAGCACACGTGCCTGTAGGATTTTAATTTGCGAATGTAATTAGGATCTTAGTCTTTCGTTCTTTAGTGACAGCAACTATTTATTCAAAGCTGGCTTTATTTTAGATTTTTTTTGAAATACCAGTTATTTTCTTTATGTCTCAGAAGATAACTGGTCAACATGTAGTACCAAGCTAAACATCTCCAACTCTCACTCACAGACATATACAGACTGATCACAGTGGCTAAAAAGGTTAATGGGATTTGTGGCAGCTGTGCCTTGAGACAAATTGACCAATAGCATTGTTCTCCTGACTATTGTCTTTAATTCCATTGTGCTACTAGCTACTAATTTCCTCACAATACCATTGTCGTTTATTCCTAAGGACACCAAATAAGACTGTTTGTGATGCTTTTAAAAAATATATAAATATAAATACAGTGCCTTTCAAAAGTATTTCCACCTTTCAACCCATCACCTTACAAACCCAAATAATCTCAAATTTTATGGATTTCAATGGATTTTCTGTGATGTACCATTTTATGTACATTTGGAATATGTTTGTAACAAAGTGCAAAAGTGTGATATTAATGTGTATTGAATCCTCGTTACATCAATAATCCTAAAAAATAGTCCAACATGTGTTCTATGAAAGCTCTAGAGGTTTGGTAAAGAATAATACGAGAATACTCAGCATCATAGAGACCAAGTAACTCACCAAACACATCAGGGATGTGGACAAGTTTAAGGCAGGTTTGAGTTATTAACCAGTCTCCTAAACTTTAATATCTTACAGAGCACCGTTCAGTCTATTACCAAATTGAGACTACAGCCAAACCTACCAAGAAATACCCATCCACCCAAATGGACTGGGTGGGCAAGGAGAGAGAAGTTAAGAAGCCCATGGCAACTCAGTGGTGAAGAACCACAGCTTGGATAGAGGAATCTGTGAATTAGACCAGGCTTACTCGTGTAAATCTTGTCTGGATATGAGAGGGGCAAAAAGAAAGACATTATTGAAAGAAAGTCATGACAAGTCTTGTTTCAGTTTCACCATAAGCCATTTAGGGGACACAGCAGACATGTGGTGGTGGGTGATCTAGGAACTAAGACCAAATTTTACTCTTTTTGTGTTAAAACAGAAACTGGTACTAAAAAAAAACACTGAAAACACAAGGCCTTAAGGACTGGTTAAGTGCAAAGCCACATGTTAAAATGACCTACTCCACATTTACATGGCTTTAGGCTTCTCTTTCTGCTTAACAACTATAAACCAAATTGCATTGATCTATCAGATAATATCCTAATAAAATACACTGGAGTTCAAGGAGAATTAATACTTTTGCAAGATACTGTATTTATGCATCTTGTTGCAAATATGTTATGGATTTATGTAAAGCAAAGTAAGACCTGCCATCTCTTCTTGCCAAAGCCCTCATTTCCTTGACTTTGTTTGCTCACACAAACATACACTGACTCCTTCTGATTAGGCTGATTAGAAACCACCAGATTTGGGAACAAGGGGGATCTCGGTTTGCACTGGTTTTACCCTGTGTTTATCATTATTATTAAATCTTTCCTGCCATTCCTTTCGCTCTGAGCCTCTTCATTTGTTTACTGAGCCTTGACTAGAGACCAGAGCTCATTTACATCTTTATAGAAAGATGTACTGCACAGACAAAAACAACAGGAGAATCTTTATTTCCTGCAGATTTTTTAGATGCAAACACAATTCTGGTGGATCCTCCAAAGACAGGCCTCATCAGGCAGCACTGTGATTGCTGCTTTGTTTTTCTGTTTGTGATCAGAATAGCAGATGACAATGGCCGACACAAGTGAGGAAACTCAGCAAGGAGCACAGACAGAATTATATATCCAGAAACCTCTTGATGCCTAAAAAAGAACAGAAGAGTCAGCTGCCTGACTCTTCTGGCTGTTCTTTCCCCTCTCAAATAATGTTGCTGGAGTATTCGATCAAAGCTGCCATTAGTGTTGTGCTGATGCCGTACAGATGGGAAGGTTGTGTACATCGCCTACTGTTTTATGAAACGAAATGGTCGCCTTTACTGAAATGTTGCATTGTGGACATGTGGGAGCTAGATAATTGGCACATTTTAGGTGATAAAGGTTTCATTGGCCTTCAAAAACATAAATATTAACGAAATAAAAATTCAAAAGAAAAACCTTAGCATTACTAAAGCAGTGCTAGGCTAAAGATTCTTTCCAAATTATTCAAAGTTTTTATTTTCTTTGACCTGGTTTACCTTAGTTTGACCTTGTTCCCATGTTAGTCTTCTACCAAACAACAAACTTGTTTTTAGCGTGTTGTTTTTGACGCAGAAGACATTGTAAAGCCCCTCTGGATCATATTTCAAGCAAATCCCAATGTTGCTTTTGAGACGATAATAAAATATTTATAAAAAATAGAGTCTACAAAGTTACCTGTGGTACAAACTGGTAAAAACAAAACTTTTTAACCAAGAGATACAACAACATTCCCTTTTAGCACTCTACCTCCAAATATTGATTCCCACTGTGAACATCTCCTTTAGGATTTCATTTTTAGTTGTTGTGGTTGAAAAGTACTAGCTATTCCCAAAAGCAAAAGTCAGGCATTGGTACAAGCACCAAAATTCCCTCCTCCTCTCCCAAAGGCGGCCCAGTTTATCAAACAACATGGTAAGATTTGGTGTTATCTTGACAGATGGAGAGAGGGGAGATTAAAACCAAATCCTCCCAGCAGACAAAAAAAAGTCTTAACCATCAGCAAAGTGAGGGTATTTGGAAAATGGGGTTAATATTTCTTTTATTTCCTGTTCATTTGCAGAGTGGCGCCAGGGTAGAGGACAGCGCATGATCCTACAAGATGAGGACATAACCACAAAGATTGAAGGTGACTGGAAGAGACTCAACATGCTGTTCCACTATCAGGTATGATGTCCACATACTAAAGCATCCAACAAAAATACTGAGTAAATCAGTTGTCAAGATGAGAGTTTGTTTGTAGATTATAATTTTCTTTGAAGATAAAAACCTATTTTTTTTCTTAAAAGAAGAAAATGGCTTATAAACAATGTTTTTGTATTTCCCATGATTATTTATTCATAATAAGCCTTAAATGATTAAGTTAAATTTGAAAGATTACAAAAAATCAACAAGTACTGATTATTGGTGTAATCAGACATAAAAAATAATAAAACTAATACTGTTGATTTACTAATAATTGAGAAAAAGAGGTACAGAAAAACAGATCTAAACAACAAAGGTTTTCATGTTGATTATACTCTATAGCTCCTACTTCTGTGCTGTAGGAATCAGCAATCCAAATGGCAGTAAATGAAGTCTAAAATCTATAAACAGTTTGATTTTCTCGTGAGCCTACTAAAAGGATTTTCTGGATTTATTTTTACTCTATATTAAAAGAGGGGGATGAGTTTGAAAAGTCCCCAGACCACCTATGATCTATCAACTTTTAACAACTTAACCACATTAATCCAGACTAGAGATACCAAGCATATTACAATCAAAATACTATCTTATGACTGTGGCTATTTTCAAATGAAAGTATTTCCAACTTGTAATTAATTTACTGAAACACAAGGTAGCTGATATTGAACTCATTTAAAGCATTTTACCTGGTACATTTTATCATATGAAGATTAAGTATCCATGTAGCAAAAACACAGGAAAATGGACCTGCCTCACCAATATGGTGCTAATAATTCAAGCAGCTAGGCAAGTAGTGACTGTCTCCTCCAAAGTGCAAATTGCGTGGTGCCTAAATTAAATGTCAGCAGCAGCAAGTGTCAACAGTCTGGGAGTACGAAGCGTGGGTGGAATGGATTAGAGAGCTGATTTGAATCGGAGATAAGATAATGAAGACAGAAGTTAATTCTTTTTTTTTTCAGGCTGAGAAAAAGGGCAACTTCTCCTTGACGGACATAAAAAACTGAAAAACACTCAGAGCCACTCAGAAAATTATAAGGAGGCAAAGCAAAGAGAAAAAAAGTATCAAACATTAAATGTTCATGACAATTCAATTGCATCTTTGTAGAGTTCAAACCTCAAAGCAGGAAGCAGACAGTACATAGTTACTGATCACAGTCACTATTGCTATGCGATTCTTTGTTAATCGGCTTTAATTGGAAATTTGCAAAAATAATGTTCTGACCTCATACAACCTTCAGTTGCTAAGGAAAGAGTTTGATTTGTGAGACCACATGTAACCACCGGCAGAACAAATCTGTCCATTACAACACATTACTGTCTTCTTTCTTTCGGGAAATGGTGCTCTGTTTTCTGTCTTTATTCCCCAAATGTTATTTCCTCAAATGCCACTCCTCTCTTTCACATTTCATTATGTCCCCCTGCTCATTGTATATCGATTCAATATATAAGAGCAGTGATGAGGGTGAGTCCTTGAGTTTCTTGGAGGGTTGTTGGGCTCCTCACAAAGGGAAATCAAAATCTGCCCTGTGGGCCTCCTGCTTACAAATGATATAAACATATTATGCATAAGGAGCAGATTGAGAGATGAGGTGAAATAATGACACAATCTTAATAAAGCCTTAGCTCGCACATGCACATATATATGCAGACTAACTCCTGCTTGTCCAATCCACCCACACACTGATAAAGATCACTTCAATTAACCCCAAAGCATAGCCTGGTTATGCATAAAAGAGGCATTCTTTGTGTGTGTGCGGCTGAAAAAGTCCCCATCCCAGCTGTATTAATTGAATCCAGTTTGGCTGACTGGTTGTTGGAGAGGCACATGATTGACTTTTTTATTCATTGACACTCCTTGTTTCTTTACATTTCCACGAACACACCACCTTGGAGAAAATGTATTATTGAATGGAGACTGTGGGACGTCCCCTCTCACACAGGCCTCCGCAATGCTCTGTTAAACCCTCACTCCCCCCTGTCATTCATCGTAGGGATGTGTGGGCTGAGCAGCGCGCATAAGGATAATAACACATTCTGTGTTTACTCACACAAAACCAGAAGGGATGAAAGGGAATACAGAAAATTACACCAACACAATGATGTATACTTCTAGCTGCTTGTGTTAGAAGTCTGCTAAAATGAAAACCTCAAAACAAACAGTTTTGTGTTTGAGGAGTCATCTCATGATGTGTACGTCTGTTTTCCAGGTACCTGATAATGCTGTGATGGCCCTGGTTCCCAAGCAGGTCACAGCTTACAACTCAGTAAATAACTCCACAGTGTCCAGAACGTCTGCAAGTAAATATGGTGAGAATTCATTGCTGCATACCTTTACATTTTATTTTTAAATGCATAATAACATAACCCCATAATATTTGTATCATAATGCACTGCATCATTGTGAAATGGGGGGAGATACACAGCTTTAAAATAATTTGGGAGAAATATATGGAGAGATGAAGACCCTGGACAAATGTAGAGCAGTTTGTGAAGACAACCAGTTAGCAGCTGCAAAACAGACGAAAGCGGCAAATAATCGACCTTCTAAAGATGCATCACAGATCTAATGTAACGGTTTGACTCAATACATCTTTATGTCCAGTTCAATGTCCAGAACTAAATCCAAAGAAAAATTTGTAGCAATAGTCGGAAATGTTATGTTTTATTTATAAGAAATATGGAAAGCCATGCATCATTTTCTGTCTTCATCACAATTATGCAAGTTTGTGGTGATTCATTATAAAAAGTCTCAACTAAATAAACTGTTTGTGTTTCTGCAGCTTCACAAAATGTGCAAAGGTTTAAGAAAAAGGAATACTTATTCAGTGCATCATATATACACGTATCCTCCAGGGGTAAATGTGTGCTTGTCAGAGCAAGAAAGACGAGCCACATATTAGAGTAGTTGAAAGGATTTCTAAAATATGAAGAGACCAAATAGACCTTTTCTTTCACTTGTTCAGGCCTCTTGAGACATGGAAGAGTGTCCTCTCATCCTTCCATGTGCCAATGTATCCTCCGCCTGCCCGTCTGCTCCACGTCTCCTTGAGCCTGCCGAACCATCAAGTTAGATGCTGATCAAAGGGCTAGCTTTACTGGTCACAAACACTTCAGGCACTTCAAATGCAACGCCACAATATTAGCATTGCCTCATTTCCATACGGTCTAACCTCACCTCCCTACTACCTAATGACACCAGATAGGACATGAGTGGTCCAACACATGAGAGAGGAAGGAAGCTGGTAATATTTCCTTCTACTATTTTAATGGGACTGACTCGAAATATAAATGTAATGCATGACTGGTGTGGTACTTGAGGAGTGACTTTGAACTCCTCCTGAGTACAATTGGCAAATAACAAACATGGAGACGAGGCAGAGAGTGCAGAGGAGGAACCGTTTGGTACAAGTTTCAACATCTATACAAACACTATGACTTCTTTTCTGCTCTTTACATAATGGCTTATTCTGCTTTGGCACAACATTATCTAGAAACCACACTTGTGTTAAATCCTAAAGGTCACAGTTTTGAGCTGTGTTGCCCTAAGGCACTAATAGATTGATGCAGCAGAGTGAAGTTAGTTGTCCCCACAAAAAAAAAACAGCAATTAGCTGACGCTCACTGAAGTGTCCCTTAAGAGACATTTTCAATTGATCATTCATTCAGTTCAGTAATCGATACCAAACATACTCCTCCTATATCCATCTTCTTTTTTTTTACTCTCTCCTTCATACTCTGCTTGCTCTTTCTTCTCTGGACAGATTGATTTCTGGCACTGTGAAAATCACCTGTTTTTTTTAACACTTCTCCCCACAGACCGCACCCACTGATCAATTTTTTTTCACACTGTGTAAACATTCATTGAGCCATGTGTTTGGAAATGTCATCGCCACTCCGACCGCTGGGTGGGCCATACATATTTCATCTCGTCTGACACCTGTTCGATTTTCTGTCAGCTGCCGATATAACGTCTTGTCAACTGAAGGAGATGCTGTGAAAAATTAACCATGCAGACTTTCTGAAAGTTTCAAAGAACAGCTCACAGACCTATAAAATCAAAGCCTATTTTTTCAACATTTATTCCATGCATTTCTTTTACCAACTCTAATAAAAGTGTTCAAATCCCCAAATGTTTTTGATTTGTTGCATTACAAGGGTTATGATATAGAACAGCACAAAGTAGTCCAAAAAATTTTATTCAGATAAATTCTTATTTTTCCCCATCACTCCACACTTATGTTCTTTATTATATTTACACATGATGTGTATTTATCAAATAACTCCCTTATGTACTCCCCCCACCCAAAAATAAAAAATAAAAAAATCATTGAAGTCTTTAGTTAGAATTTTAACAATCTGGATGACTATATAGACTTAATCCTACTGTATATTCATAGAAATCTGAATAAATAGAAAGAAAACAGCAATGGTCTTTGACCTTGTGATTCCCACCAGCTTGAAGTAAACATTTTTCTTCACAGAGAACATGATTAAGTACACTGGAAGCCCAGACAGCATGCGCTCCCGGACTCCTATGATCACTCCTGACCTGGAGAGTGGGGTGAAGGTCTGGCATCTGGTTAAGAACCACGAGCACGGAGACCAGAAAGAAGGCGACCGTGGCAGCAAGATGGTCTCCGAGATCTACCTGACACGACTTCTGGCTACAAAGGTAAGAGAAACCTGCTGAAGGAAAAACAAATCCCCTTTAATTGTATTCTTGTTGATATTTATCTACACATATTCTTATTGGGATCTGAGAATAGTGTGGCATCATTTGATGTGTTGAAACAGTTGAGCAAGTGAAAGTGTAACCGGTCACTATAACCTTTATGCAGTGTTATGACGACTCAGAAAAGCCTCACTTTATTTAAATATTCATGATTACTTGGGATGAATCATCTCAATGGAAAATATTATTCAAATGTATTCTCTATCCCCTCAGGTGAGAGAGGGAAAATAGATATTTCTGTTTATTTGCTTCTTTCATTACCTTTCCACAGCTGCAGCATATCAAAAAGTCTAAAGAAGAAAAAAAGCTACAAAGCTTGTGAATGTTACAAAAATTATATGGCCAAACAGAACTGGTGATAAAAAATGAGACACTTTAAATGTGCCCTGGGACAATAGCCTCTACGACGGGAAAGAACCCAATAGTTAATTTGGTTTGGAAGGAAATGTGACTTTGATCCTAGAGCTGAATGTAAATCACAATCTGCTCTTAAAGCACCTCACCCTTCTCTGTTTTCTTTTTCATTTGACTAACATTATTAGAAAGATGGAGCCAGACATACTAAGGCAGTAAAAGAAAGGGTGACTCCGCTCTGGAAATTGCTTCAATCAGAACAATTTCACATTGTTTTTTTTTCCCCCTATCCAGTCAAAGCCTTTTTTTAAAAGTTTACAGGGAGAACACAACTGAGTTCTTTATAAGTCATAAGCAGGAGCATGAAAGGCATGAGGAAAAATATAAGCTCTGACATGATTTGTGCTGATGAGCCAACCACATCAAACCTGTTTGCTACAAGCTAGATAAATGAGATTATTTGCAATTCTTAGATGATCTTGAAACAATCCAAAAACCGAGATGTTTTCTTCTGATAGGCAATGAGAATACATCTCTCAAAACGTAAAGTAATTTAGCAGAAAAATCCATTTTGTAAGAAAAAAACATTTTAATTACATTTTATTAAAAACTGCCCATTTTTATGCCCATCTCATTAATCCATGACAAAAAGTTATTAATTAAATATTTCCCATAACGAATGTTTCTACTAGTTTTCTGATGGCAGTGGGTTCTTAATCCTGGAGGTTGGAAAACCTTGTTGCCATCACCCTAATATTAAGCTTCTTTCACAGATTCTATAAAACAAACTTGTAGGTAAAATTAAGATTGCCTGGGATACAAATATTTTTGGCCTTACTGTGTAAATTCATTTTGCTTTTTGTTTGTTAAAAAAAGGTAGTAAAATTATTTTTAACCTAATGTGGAAAGGAAAAAATAGCTTGATTGATTTAGTGGTTTGAAACAGCAAACGGCAAAAAAGAAGAAAAAGTTTGATGGATCTCAAATTGTTCAGTGTAGAATAATATAAAAAGCTTTGACATGGTTTGCAACTTCAGCCAACCACAATGTATGTCGATTCCATGTATTTATATAGCGCCAATTCACAACATGTCATCTCAATGCACTTTACAAAGAAAGTACAATATTTTCCTACTGTGCTTACAAATTATTTATGTCTTGTCACTCTGTCACGGTTAGTATTATTTTACGTCAAGTTGTTTAAAAAGCTTGTTGAGGGAGACTCAGTCATCACAACAGGGCTTCTCAAGAGTTACTTCCTTTCTTACTTTGAGTTTCAAGCACAGACACCAGGTGTCAAATTTAAACCTCTCACCTTAACTGGAGCTCATGATAATAGGCTAAACTTATTGAAACCGATGAAGTCAAGCCGACACAGCAAGTAGACAGCCCTTTGTGAGACAGACTTCACTTTGACGAGGAAATGTCAAGGTAAGAGAAAAAACCCAAGTAAAAAAGAGAATATGTTTAAATGTAGTAAACATGTTCTCTGGTGATGGCTACCGTGCAGATGCGTTGGCAGAATCAGATATTCAATTAACTGGGTAGGAGCTGTGTAAAAGTGACTGTAACAGAGAACATAATAACCAGCATATGAGAGAAACTAATAAACAAACAAGTGATTGGAGACTAAAAGGAAGCCAGGGAGCTGCAGCAGCTGTCATCATGACACATACTGTACAGCCCTCCACACACCTTCACACATGCAGTCATGTCGGCTCACAGCCTCTGCGAGTCGCTTTGTTTCCCTGCTGTTATCCCACTCTGAGGTGCAGAGAAAGGGAGCTTCTGGCTGTTGACAGAGCATCGTCTTTAAAAATGGATTGTTTTTGTGAAATAACCAGTCTATGTTGGCTGGCCATCTTTCTTGGTGAGAAATGATTAGGCAGACAGGCGGTGTAATTGACTGCGTTTGCCTCTTGCCTTGCCAGTAAATACCTCTCCCTGGCAACATGGCTCATGCCTCTCATATTAGCTTCACCGGTGAAGCTTTGGAGTGGGTGGAGGGGGAGGGGGTGAGTAGGGGTGCAGCAGGTGTTTTATTTAGTGGCACAGGGAAAGGGTGCGTTTTTTTTCACTGTTACACAGGTGAGTGTGGGGATCTTCTTCCCGCCAGCGTTCTGATTGTTTGCTTTCCTTGCATTTCATTGTTGAACGACATCAGAACATCCCAATGACACGTTGTGTTTAGAGTGCAGTCTAATAACAGGATGGATGGTTGTAGGTGGTGGTGGTGTCTTGGCAGTAACCAGCTCCACCAGGGAGCAAGATAACCCTGTGACGGCGACAGCGTTGATACCAGAGCAGCCTTTGAGATAGAAGATGACGGACAATGTCACAGGTTGACTCTTGTATGCCCATAAGAAGGTTCCAAAGCAGCTTGGAAAATGCTGGAATTTAATTGAAGTATTTTCCAGCTCCCAAAAGAAATGGAAAAAGAAAATTAGGCATGTAAAATATTTGTGGTCAGACTTAATACTACAAATTAAGTCTGACTACAAAAAGTGTCCTTTCCTATGTCTCTTCTTTGTGTGCTTTCATCTTTTCCTTCCTGCTGTCCTTTCTGAGTGTTTTTCCTCGGTTTTCATTCTTTTCCTCTTTTGTGCTGTGTATCTTATCTTTTCCTATTTCTTTCTTGGAGTCTCCTGCCCTTTTCTCTGTCTCCTGCCTTCCTTTTTTTTATTTTTTCTTGTCTTACCTTTCCGTATTCCCTCCTCTTGTTCTTTTATGCTGTGCTTTTTGTGTCCATATCCCTGAACAGTCTTTCCTTTTATTTTATTTTTGAAACAACGACTCTTGGATGAGCTGCAGCTATTGTTTTTTAACCTGTATATATACATAGACCATTACAATCGATGGCGGTGTCTCTTTTTTAAGAAACTGTTTATTCTGGCATTTTTTTGATGATAGTAAACTGAAGTTTTGTGACATACTTTGGTGGGATTCTTTGAAAGAACATTTGAGTCCATGATGACTCTGGAGATCTTTTACTTGCTTTGTGATCCTTAACCACAGAACAAACAAATAATCAGTTTCGCATCTATAACTATATTTTTTGGGGAACAAAAGGACTTCTGTCCTTTGACCTTATTGGTCAAGTGGTACTATAAAGTTGTAGGTCAGTTGTAGATATGTTGTAGATATTTCAGGAAATGTTTCCGTACTTTATGATGTAAGCAAGGGATATCATAAATTTGAATAAAAGTGGCCTGAGAACAAAGATTCTGAGTAATCCTGCATGTGAATTTGGTTTACTAAGGTTTGTAATTAAAGTGGGGCAAAAAAATAACACATAGTATAGTATGACGTTCAAAGAGAGCAAAAAACACAGTATAGCATAGTAAAGACAAAAAACAAAACAAGCATTGCGCATTATGTTCAATATCACTGACAATTAATATCCCACAATTCATGTAGCGGAAACGTTTCTACCGTAGCAGGGAAAGAAACAATAAAAGACAAAAAACAACAAAAAATTATCCACTTCGCCCTCTCTGCGACCTTAACAGCCTTAGGTGTGATGAGCAGCTCTGGACATTTTCCCAGCCAGCGTTTGGAATTCCAATGCGTCCTCCAGAAGTCTTTCACCACGACCCAATCACCTTGCTTGATGGTATGGAGTGGTATTTGAAAATGTCCAAAAGATTGACATACTATATTATGACATCAGAAATGTCCAAAAAATGACATAGTATACTATGACGTCGCAAATGTCAGAAAAATGACATAGTATACTATGATCTCAAAAATGTCCAAAAAGTGACATACTATACTATTATGCCGAAAATGTCACCAAAAAAGACATAGTATAATATGACGTCAAAAATGTCACCAAAAAAGACATAGTATACTATGATGTCGAAAATGTCCAAAAAGATGATATACCATACTATGACGTCGAAAATGTCCAAAAAATGACATAGTATACTATGACGTCGAAAATGTTTTAAAAAAAAAGACATAGTATACTATGACGTCGAAAATGTCCAAAAAAATAGTATGACGTCGAAAATGTCACCAAAAAAGACATAGTATACTATGACGTCGAAAATATCCAAAAAATGACATACTGTACTATGACGTCAAAAATGTCCAAAAAAACGACATTCTATAGTATGACGTCGAAAATGTCCAAAAAAACGACATGCTATACTATGACGTCGAAAATGTCCAAAAAACGACATGCTATACTATGACGTCAAAAATGTCCAAAAAAACGACATGCTATACTATGACGTCGAAAATGTCCAAAAAAACGACATTTTATAGTATGACTGCAAAATGTCCAAAAAAACGACATGCAATAGTATGACGTGGAAAATGTCAAAAAAACGACATGCTATACTATGACGTCGAAAATGTCCAAAAAAACGACATTCTGTACTATGACGTGGAAAATGTCCAAAGAACGACATGCTATATACTATGACGTCGAAAATGTCAAAAAAACGACATGCTATACTATGACGTCGAAAATGTCAAAAAAACGACATGCTATACTATGATGTGGAAAATGTCCAAAAAAAACGACATGCTATACTATGATGTGGAAAATGTCCAAAAAAACGACATGCTATACTATGATGTGGAAAATGTCCAAAAAACGACATGCTATAGTATGACGTGGAAAATGTCCAAAAAAACGACATGCTATACTATGACGTCGAAAATGTCAAAAAAACGACATGCTATAGTATGACGTCGAAAATGTCCAAAAAAACAACATGCTATACTATGACGTGGAAAATGTCCAAAAAACGACATGCTACACTATGACGTCGAAAATGTCAAAAAAACGACATGCTATACTATGACGTCGAAAATGTCCAAAGAACGACATGCTATACTATGACGTCGAAAATGTCAAAAAAACGACATGGTATACTATGACGTGGAAAATGTCCAAGAAAACGACATGCTATAGTATGACGTGGAAAATGTCAAAAAAACGACATGCTATACTATGACGTCGAAAATGTCCAAAAAAACGACATTTTATAGTATGACGTCAAAATGTCCAAAAAAACGACATTTTATAGTATGACGTCAAAATGTCCAAAAAAACGACATTCTATAGTATGACGTCGAAAATGTCAAAAAAACGACATGCAATACTATGACGTCGAAAATGTCCAAAGAACGACATGCTATATACTATGACGTCGAAAATGTCAAAAAAACGACATGCTATACTATGACGTCGAAAATGTCAAAAAAACGACATGCTATACTATGATGTGGAAAATGTCCAAAAAAACGACATGCTATACTATGACGTCGAAAATGTCAAAAAAACGACATGCTATTATAGTATGACGTCGAAAATGTCCAAAAAAACAACATGCTATACTATGACGTCGAAAATGTCACAAAAACGACACCCTATAGTATGACGTCGAAAATGTCCAAAAAAACGACATGCTATACTATGACGTGGAAAATGTCCAAAAAAACGACATGCTATATATACTGACGTCGAAAATGTCAAAAAAACGACATGCTATACTATGACGTGGAAAATGTCCAAAAAAACAACATTTTGTAGTATGACGTCAAAATGTCCAAAAAAACGACATTCTATAGTATGACGTCGAAAATGTCCAAAAAAACGACATGCTATACTATGACGTGGAAAATGTCCAAAAAAACGACATGCTATACTATGACGTGGAAAATGTCCAAAAAAACGACATTCTATAGCAGGGGTGGGCAACTCCAGGCCTCGAGGGCCGGACTCCTGCAACTTTTAGATGCATCTCCACTTCAACACACCTGAGTCAAATAATGAGGTCATTAGCAGGACTCTGGAGAACCTGACTGCACTTGGGAGGTGATTCAGCTGCTGGATTCAAGTGTGTTGGACCAGGGAGACTTGCAAGAGTTGCAGGACACCGGCCCTCGAGGACCAGGATTGCCCACCCCTGTTCTATAGTATGACGTCGAAAATGTCAAAAAAACGACATGCTAATACTATGACGTGGAAAATGTCCAAAAAACGACATGCTATACTATGACGTCGAAAATGTCCAAAAAAACGACATTTTATAGTATGACGTGGAAAATGTCAAAAAAACGACATTCTGTACTATGACGTCAAAAATGTCAAAAAAAACGACATGCTATACTATGACGTCGAATATGTCCAAAAAAACGACATGCCATACTATGACGTCGAAAATGTCAAAAAAACGACATTCTATAGTATGACGTCAAAAATGTCAAAAACACGACATGCCATACTATGACGTCGAAAATGTCAAAAAAACGACATGCCATACTATGACATCGAAAATGTCAAAAAAACGACATGCTATACTAATGACGTCAAAAATGTCCAAAAAAACGACATGCCATACTATGACGTCGAAAATGTCAAAAAAACGACATTCTATAGTATGACGTCGAAAATGTCCAAAAAAACGACATGCAATACTATGACGTCGAAAATGTCCAAAAAAACGACATTCTATAGTATGACGTCAAAAATGTCCAAAAAACGACATGCAATAGTATGACGTCGAAAATGTCCAAAAAAAGACATGCTATACTATGACGTCGAAAATGTCCAAAAAACCGACATTTTATAATATGACGTCAAAATGTCCAAAAAAACGACATGCAATAGTATGACGTCGAGAATGTCCAAAAAAACGACATGCTATACTATGACGTCGAAAATGTCCAAAAAAACGACATTTTATAGTATGACGTCAAAATGTCCAAAAAAACGACATTCTATAGTATGACGTCAAAAATGTCCAAAAAAACGACATGCAATAGTATGATGTGGAAAATGTCCAAAAAAACGACATGCTATAGTATGACGAGGAAAATGTCCAAAAAAACTATATGCTATACTATGACGTCGAAAATGTCAAAAAAACGACATGCTATAGTATGACGTCGAAAATGTCCAAAAAAACGACATTCTATAGTATGACGTCATAGTATACTATGACGTCGAAAATGTCAAAAAAACGACATGCTATACTATGACGTCGAAAATGTCAAAAAAACGACATGCTATAGTATGACGTCGAAAATGTCCAAAAAAACGACATTCTATAGTATGACGTCATAGTATACTATGACGTCGAAAATGTCAAAAAAACGACATGCTATACTAATGACGTCAAAAATGTCCAAAAAAACGACATGCCATACTATGACGTCGAAAATGTCAAAAAAACGACATTCTATAGTATGACGTCGAAAATGTCCAAAAAAACGACATGCAATACTATGACGTCGAAAATGTCCAAAAAAACGACATGCTATACTATGACGTCGAAAATGTCCAAAAAAACGACATTCTATAGTATGACGTCAAAAATGTCCAAAAAACGACATGCAATAGTATGACGTCGAAAATGTCCAAAAAAAGACATGCTATACTATGACGTCGAAAATGTCCAAAAAAACGACATTTTATAATATGACGTCAAAATGTCCAAAAAAACGACATGCAATAGTATGACGTCGAGAATGTCCAAAAAAACGACATGCTATACTATGACGTCGAAAATGTCCAAAAAAACGACATTTTATAGTATGACGTCAAAATGTCCAAAAAAACGACATTCTATAGTATGACGTCAAAAATGTCCAAAAAAACGACATGCTATACTATGACGTGGAAAATGTCCTAAAAAACCACATGCTATAGTATGACGAGGAAAATGTCCAAAAAAACTACATGCTATACTATGACGTCGAAAATGTCAAAAAAACGACATGCTATAGTATGACGTCGAAAATGTCCAAAAAAACGACATTCTATAGTATGACGTCATAGTATACTATGACGTCGAAAATGTCAAAAAAACGACATACTATACTATGACGTCGAAAATGTCCAAAAAAACGACATGCTATACTATGACGTCGAAAATGTCAAAAAAACGACATGCTATACTATGACGTCGAAAATGTCCAAAAAAACGACATGCTATACTATGACGTGGAATATGTCCAAAAAAGCGACATGCTATATATGACGTGGAAAATGTCCAAATAAACGACATGCCATACTATGACGTGGAAAATGTCAAAAAAAGGACATGCTATACTATGATGTGGAAAATATCCAAAAAAACGACATGCTATACTATGATGTGGAAAATGTCCAAAAAAACGACATGCTATACTATGACGTCGAAAATGTCAAAAAAACGACATGCTTTAGTATGACGTGGAAAATGTCCAAAAAAACGACATGCTATACTATGACGTCGAAAATGTCAAAAAAACGACATGCTATAGTATGACGTCGAAAATGTCCAAAAAAACAACATGCTATACTATGGCGTGGAAAATGTCCAAAAAACGACATGCTACACTATGACGTCGAAAATGTCAAAAAAACGACATGCTATACTATGACGTCGAAAATGTCCAAAGAACGACACGCTATACTATGACGTCGAAAATGTCAAAAAAAACGACATGGTATACTATGACGTGGAAAATGTCCAAGAAAACGACATGCTATAGTATGACGTGGAAAATGTCAAAAAAACGACATGCTATACTATGACGTCGAAAATGTCCAAAAAAACGACATTTTATAGTATGACGTCAAAATGTCCAAAAAAACGACATTTTATAGTATGACGTCAAAATGTCCAAAAAAACGACATTTTATAGTATGACGTCAAAATGTCCAAAAAAACGACATTTTATAGTATGACGTCAAAATGTCCAAAAAAACGACATTCTATAGTATGACGTCGAAAATGTCAAAAAAACGACATGCAATACTATGACGTCGAAAATGTCCAAAGAACGACATGCTATATACTATGACGTCGAAAATGTCAAAAAAACGACATGCTATACTATGACGTCGAAAATGTCAAAAAAACGACATGCTATACTATGATGTGGAAAATGTCCAAAAAAACGACATGCTATACTATGACGTCGAAAATGTCAAAAAAACGACATGCTATTATAGTATGACGTCGAAAATGTCCAAAAAAACAACACCCTATAGTATGACGTCGAAAATGTCCAAAAAAACGACATGCTATACTATGACGTGGAAAATGTCCAAAAAAACGACATGCTATATATACTGACGTCGAAAATGTCAAAAAAACGACATGCTATACTATGACGTGGAAAATGTCCAAAAAAACAACATTTTGTAGTATGACGTCAAAATGTCCAAAAAAACGACATTCTATAGTATGACGTCGAAAATGTCCAAAAAAACGACATGCTATACTATGACGTCGAAAATGTCAAAAAAACGACATGCTATACTAATGACGTCAAAAATGTCCAAAAAAACGACATTCTGTACTATGACGTGGAAAATGTCAAAAAAACGACATGCTATACTTTGACGTGGAAAATGTCCAAAAAAACGACATGCTATACTATGACGTGGAAAATGTCCAAAAAAACGACATTCTATAGTATGACGTCGAAAATGTCAAAAAAACGACATGCTAATACTATGACGTGGAAAATGTCCAAAAAACGACATGCTATACTATGACGTCGAAAATGTCCAAAAAAACGACATTTTATAGTATGACGTGGAAAATGTCAAAAAAACGACATTCTGTACTATGACGTCAAAAATGTCAAAAAAAACGACATGCTATACTATGACGTCGAAAATGTCCAAAAAAACGACATGCCATACTATGACGTCGAAAATGTCAAAAAAAACGACATTCTATAGTATGACGTCGAAAATGTCAAAAAAACGACATGCTATACTAATGACGTCAAAAGTGTCAAAAACACGACATGCCATACTATGACGTCGAAAATGTCAAAAAAACGACATTCTATAGTATGACGTCGAAAATGTCAAAAAAACGACATGCTATACTAATGACGTCAAAAATGTCCAAAAAAACGACATGCCATACTATGACGTCGAAAATGTCAAAAAAACGACATTCTATAGTATGACGTCGAAAATGTCCAAAAAAACGACATGCAATACTATGACGTCGAAAATGTCCAAAAAAACGACATGCTATACTATGACGTCGAAAATGTCCAAAAAAACGACATTCTATAGTATGACGTCAAAAATGTCCAAAAAACGACATGCAATAGTATGACGTCGAAAATGTCCAAAAAAAGACATGCTATACTATGACGTCGAAAATGTCCAAAAAAACGACATTTTATAATATGACGTCAAAATGTCCAAAAAAACGACATGCAATAGTATGACGTCGAGAATGTCCAAAAAAACGACATGCTATACTATGACGTCGAAAATGTCCAAAAAAACGACATTTTATAGTATGACGTCAAAATGTCCAAAAAAACGACATTCTATAGTATGACGTCAAAAATGTCCAAAAAAACGACATGCAATAGTATGATGTGGAAAATGTCCAAAAAAACGACATGCTATAGTATGACGAGGAAAATGTCCAAAAAAACTACATGCTATACTATGATGTCGAAAATGTCAAAAAAACGACATGCTATAGTATGACGTCGAAAATGTCCAAAAAAACGACATTCTATAGTATGACGTCATAGTATACTATGACGTCGAAAATGTCAAAAAAACGACATGCTATACTATGACGTCGAAAATGTCAAAAAAACGACATGCTATAGTATGACGTCGAAAATGTCCAAAAAAACGACATTCTATAGTATGACGTCATAGTATACTATGACGTCGAAAATGTCAAAAAAACGACATGCTATACTATGATGTGGAAAATGTCCAAAAAAACGACATGCTATACTATGACGTCGAAAATGTCAAAAAAACGACATGCTATTATAGTATGACGTCGAAAATGTCCAAAAAAACAACATGCTATACTATGACGTCGAAAATGTCACAAAAACGACACCCTATAGTATGACGTCGAAAATGTCCAAAAAAACGACATGCTATACTATGACGTGGAAAATGTCCAAAAAAACGACATGCTATATATACTGACGTCGAAAATGTCAAAAAAACGACATGCTATACTATGACGTGGAAAATGTCCAAAAAAACAACATTTTGTAGTATGACGTCGAAAATGTCCAAAAAAACGACATGCTATAGTCGAAAATGTCAAAAAAACGACATGCTATACTAATGACGTCAAAAATGTCCAAAAAAACGACATTCTGTACTATGACGTGGAAAATGTCAAAAAAACGACATGCTATACTTTGACGTGGAAAATGTCCAAAAAAACGACATGCTATACTATGACGTGGAAAATGTCCAAAAAAACGACATTCTATAGTATGACGTCGAAAATGTCAAAAAAACGACATGCTAATACTATGACGTGGAAAATGTCAAAAAAACGACATGCTATACTATGACGTCGAAAATGTCCAAAAAAACGACATTTTATAGTATGACGTGGAAAATGTCAAAAAAACGACATTCTGTACTATGACGTCAAAAATGTCAAAAAAAACGACATGCTATACTATGACGTCGAAAATGTCCAAAAAAACGACATGCCATACTATGACGTCGAAAATGTCAAAAAAACGACATTCTATAGTATGACGTCGAAAATGTCAAAAAAACGACATGCTATACTAATGACGTCAAAAGTGTCAAAAACACGACATGCCATACTATGACGTCGAAAATGTCAAAAAAACGACATTCTATAGTATGACGTCGAAAATGTCCAAAAAAACGACATGCAATACTATGACGTCGAAAATGTCCAAAAAAACGACATGCTATACTATGACGTCGAAAATGTCCAAAAAAAACGACATTCTATAGTATGACGTCAAAAATGTCCAAAAAACGACATGCAATAGTATGACGTCGAAAATGTCCAAAAAAAGACATGCTATACTATGACGTCGAAAATGTCCAAAAAAACGACATTTTATAATATGACGTCAAAATGTCCAAAAAAACGACATGCAATAGTATGACGTCGAGAATGTCCAAAAAAACGACATGCTATACTATGACGTCGAAAATGTCCAAAAAAACGACATTTTATAGTATGACGTCAAAATGTCCAAAAAAACGACATTCTATAGTATGACGTCAAAAATGTCCAAAAAAACGACATGCTATACTATGACGTGGAAAATGTCCAAAAAAACAACATTTTGTAGTATGACGAGGAAAATGTCCAAAAAAACGACATGCAATAGTATGATGTGGAAAATGTCCAAAAAAACGACATGCTATAGTATGACGAGGAAAATGTCCAAAAAAACTACATGCTATACTATGATGTCGAAAATGTCAAAAAAACGACATGCTATAGTATGACGTCGAAAATGTCCAAAAAAACGACATTCTATAGTATGACGTCATAGTATACTATGACGTCGAAAATGTCAAAAAAACGACATGCTATACTATGACGTCGAAAATGTCAAAAAAACGACATGCTATAGTATGACGTCGAAAATGTCCAAAAAAACGACATTCTATAGTATGACGTCATAGTATACTATGACGTCGAAAATGTCAAAAAAACGACATGCTATACTAATGACGTGGAAAATGTCCAAAAAAACGACATGCTATATATACTGACGTCGAAAATGTCAAAAAAACGACATGCTATACTATGACGTGGAAAATGTCCAAAAAAACAACATTTTGTAGTATGACGTCGAAAATGTCCAAAAAAACGACATGCTATAGTCGAAAATGTCAAAAAAACGACATGCTATACTAATGACGTCAAAAATGTCCAAAAAAACGACATTCTGTACTATGACGTGGAAAATGTCAAAAAAACGACATGCTATACTTTGACGTGGAAAATGTCCAAAAAAACGACATGCTATACTATGACGTGGAAAATGTCCAAAAAAACGACATTCTATAGTATGACGTCGAAAATGTCAAAAAAACGACATGCTAATACTATGACGTGGAAAATGTCAAAAAAACGACATGCTATACTATGACGTCGAAAATGTCCAAAAAAACGACATTTTATAGTATGACGTGGAAAATGTCAAAAAAACGACATTCTGTACTATGACGTCAAAAATGTCAAAAAAAACGACATGCTATACTATGACGTCGAAAATGTCCAAAAAAACGACATGCCATACTATGACGTCGAAAATGTCAAAAAAACGACATTCTATAGTATGACGTCGAAAATGTCAAAAAAACGACATGCTATACTAATGACGTCAAAAGTGTCAAAAACACGACATGCCATACTATGACGTCGAAAATGTCAAAAAAAACGACATGCTATACTAATGACGTCAAAAATGTCCAAAAAAACGACATGCCATACTATGACGTCGAAAATGTCAAAAAAACGACATTCTATAGTATGACGTCGAAAATGTCCAAAAAAACGACATGCAATACTATGACGTCGAAAATGTCCAAAAAAACGACATGCTATACTATGACGTCGAAAATGTCCAAAAAAAACGACATTCTATAGTATGACGTCAAAAATGTCCAAAAAACGACATGCAATAGTATGACGTCGAAAATGTCCAAAAAAAGACATGCTATACTATGACGTCGAAAATGTCCAAAAAAACGACATTTTATAATATGACGTCAAAATGTCCAAAAAAACGACATGCAATAGTATGACGTCGAGAATGTCCAAAAAAACGACATGCTATACTATGACGTCGAAAATGTCCAAAAAAACGACATTTTATAGTATGACGTCAAAATGTCCAAAAAAACGACATTCTATAGTATGACGTCAAAAATGTCCAAAAAAACGACATGCAATAGTATGATGTGGAAAATGTCCAAAAAAACGACATGCTATAGTATGACGAGGAAAATGTCCAAAAAAACTACATGCTATACTATGATGTCGAAAATGTCAAAAAAACGACATGCTATAGTATGACGTCGAAAATGTCCAAAAAAACGACATTCTATAGTATGACGTCATAGTATACTATGACGTCGAAATGTCAAAAAAAACGACATGCTATACTATGACGTCGAAAATGTCAAAAAAAACGACATGCTATAGTATGACGTCGAAAATGTCCAAAAAAACGACATTCTATAGTATGACGTCATAGTATACTATGACGTCGAAAATGTCAAAAAAACGACATGCTATACTAATGACGTCAAAAATGTCCAAAAAAACGACATGCCATACTATGACGTCGAAAATGTCAAAAAAACGACATTCTATAGTATGACGTCAAAAATGTCCAAAAAAACGACATGCAATACTATGACTCGAAAATGTCCAAAAAAAACGACATGCTATACTATGACGTCGAAAATGTCCAAAAAAACGACATTCTATAGTATGACGTCAAAAATGTCCAAAAAAACGACATGCAATAGTATGACGTCGAAAATGTCCAAAAAAAGACATGCTATACGATGACGTCGAAAATGTCCAAAAAAACGACATTTTTAAATATGACGTCAAAATGTCCAAAAAAAACGACATTCTATAGTATGACGTCAAAAATGTCCAAAAAAAACGACATGCAATAGTATGATGTGGGAAAATGTCCAAAAAAAACAGCATGCTATAGTATGACGAGGAGGGGGGGAAATGTCCAAAAAAAACTACATGCTATACTATTACGTCGAAAATGTCAAAAAAACGACATACTATACTATGACGTCAAAAATGTCCAAAAAACGACATGCAATAGTATGACGTCGAAAATGTCCAAAAAAAGACATGCTATATAGGACGTCGAAAATGTCCAAAAAAAAACGACATTTTAGAATATGACGTCAAAATGTCCAAAAAAACGACATGCAATAGTATGACGTCGAGAATGTCCAAAAAACGACATGCTATACTATGACGTCGAAAATGTCCAAAAAAACGACATTTTATAGTATGACGTCAAAATGTCCAAAAAAACGACATTCTATAGTATGACGTCAAAAATGTCCAAAAAAACGACATGCAATAGTATGATGTGGAAAATGTCCAAAAAAACGACATGCTATAGTATGACGAGGAAAATGTCCAAAAAAACTACATGCTATACTATGATGTCGAAAATGTCAAAAAAACGACATGCTATAGTATGACGTCGAAAATGTTCCAAAAAAACGACATTCTATAGTATGACGTCATAGTATACTATGACGTCGAAAATGTCAAAAAACGACATGCTATACTATGACGTCGAAAATGTCAAAAAAACGACATGCTATAGTATGACGTCGAAAATGTCCAAAAAAACGACATTCTATAGTATGACGTCATAGTATACTATGACGTCGAAAATGTCAAAAAAACGACATGCTATACTATGATGTGGAAAATGTCCAAAAAAACGACATGCTATACTATGACGTCGAAAATGTCAAAAAAACGACATGCTATTATAGTATGACGTCGAAAATGTCCAAAAAAACAACATGCTATACTATGACGTCGAAAATGTCACAAAAACGACACCCTATAGTATGACGTCGAAAATGTCCAAAAAAACGACATGCTATACTATGACGTGGAAAATGTCCAAAAAAACGACATGCTATATATACTGACGTCGAAAATGTCAAAAAAAACGACATGCTATACTATGACGTGGAAAATGTCCAAAAAAACAACATTTTGTAGTATGACGTCAAAATGTCCAAAAAAACGACATTCTATAGTATGACGTCGAAAATGTCCAAAAAAACGACATGCTATACTATGACGTCGAAAATGTCAAAAAAACGACATGCTATACTAATGACGTCAAAAATGTCCAAAAAAACGACATTCTGTACTATGACGTGGAAAATGTCAAAAAAACGACATGCTATACTTTGACGTGGAAAATGTCCAAAAAAACGACATGCTATACTATGACGTGGAAAATGTCCAAAAAAACGACATTCTATAGTATGACGTCGAAAATGTCAAAAAAACGACATGCTAATACTATGACGTGGAAAATGTCCAAAAAACGACATGCTATACTATGACGTCGAAAATGTCCAAAAAAACGACATTTTATAGTATGACGTGGAAAATGTCAAAAAAACGACATTCTGTACTATGACGTCAAAAATGTAAAAAAAAACGACATGCTATACTATGACGTCGAAAATGTCCAAAAAAACGACATGCCATACTATGACGTCGAAAATGTCAAAAAAACGACATTCTATAGTATGACGTCGAAAATGTCAAAAAAACGACATGCTATACTAATGACGTCAAAAGTGTCAAAAACACGACATGCCATACTATGACGTCGAAAATGTCAAAAAAACGACATGCTATACTAATGACGTCAAAAATGTCCAAAAAAACGACATGCCATACTATGACGTCGAAAATGTCAAAAAAACGACATTCTATAGTATGACGTCGAAAATGTCCAAAAAAACGACATGCAATACTATGACGTCGAAAATGTCCAAAAAAACGACATGCTATACTATGACGTCGAAAATGTCCAAAAAAAACGACATTCTATAGTATGACGTCAAAAATGTCCAAAAAACGACATGCAATAGTATGACGTCGAAAATGTCCAAAAAAAGACATGCTATACTATGACGTCGAAAATGTCCAAAAAAACGACATTTTATAATATGACGTAGAAAATGTCCAAAAAAACGACATGTATATATGACGTGGAAAATGTCCAAAAAAACGACATTCTATACTATGACGTTGAAAATGTCCAAAAAAACGACATGCCATACTATGACGTCGCAAATGTCAAAAAACGACATGCTATATACTATGACGTCAAAAATGTCCAAAAAAACGACATGCCATACTATGACGTCGAAAATGTCAAAAAAAGGACATGCTATACTATGATGTGGAAAATATCCAAAAAAACGACATTCTATACTATGACGTCGAAAATGTCCAAAAAACGACATGCTATACTATGACGTCGAAAATGTCAAAAAAACGACATGTTATACTATGACGTCGAAAATGTCCAAAAAAACGACATCCAATAGTATGACGTCGAAAACGTTACAAAAAAATGAAATACTATACTATGATGTCAAAAATGTCCAAAAAAACGACATTCTATACTATGACGTAGAAAATGTCCAAAAAAACGACATGTATATATGACGTGGAAAATGTCCAAAAAAACGACATTCTATACTATGACGTTGAAAATGTCCAAAAAAACGACATGCCATACTATGACGTCGCAAATGTCAAAAAACGACATGCTATATACTATGACGTGGAAAATGTCCAAAAAAACGACATGCTATACTATGACGTTGAAAATGTCCATAAAAATGACATACTATAACGTCGAAAACGTTACAAAAAAATGAAATACTACACTATGACGTCGAAAACGTCACAAAAAAATGACATACCATACTATGACGTGGAAAATGTCAAAAAAAGACAGGCAATACTATGACGTGGAAAATGTCAAAAAAGGACAGGCAATACTATGACGTGGAAAATGTCAAAAAAGGACAGGCAATACTATGACGTGGAAAATGTCCAAAAAAACGACATGCCATACTATGACGTGGAAAATGTCAAAAAAAGACAGGCAATACTATGACGTGGAAAATGTCAAAAAAGGACAGGCAATACTATGACGTGGAAAATGTCCAAAAAAACGACATGCTATACTATGATGTGGAAAATATCCAAAAAAACGACATTCTATACTATGACGTCGAAAATGTCCAAAAAAACGACATGCTATACTATGACGTCGAAAATGTCCAAAAAAACGACATGCTATACTATGACGTCGAAAATGTCCAAAAAAACGACATTCTATACTATGACGTGGAATATGTCCAAAAAAGCGACATGCTATATATGACGTGGAAAATGTCCAAAAAAACGACATGCCATACTATGACGTCGAAAATGTCCAAAAAAGCGACATGCTATATATGACGTGGAAAATGTCCAAGAAAACGACATGCCATACTATGACGTCGCAAATGTCAAAAAAAACGACATGCCATACTATGACGTCGAAAATGTCCAAAAAAGTGACATAGTATACTATGACGTCGAAAATGTCAGAAAAAAGACATAGTATACTATGACGTCAAAAATGTCCAAAAAAATGACATACCATACTATGACGTCGAAAATGTCCAAAAAATGACATACTATACTATGACGTCGAAAACGTTACAAAAAAATGAAATACTATACTATGACGTCGAAAACGTCACAAAAAAGACATGCAATACTATGACGTCGAAAACGTCAAAAAAACGACATGCAATACTATGACGTCGAAAATGTCAAAAAAACGACATGCTATACTATGATGTCGAAAATGTCCAAAAAAACGACATTCTATACTATGACGTGGAAAATGTCCAAAAAAATGACATGCCATACTATGACGTCAAAAATGTCCAAATAAAAGACATGCCATACTATGACGTGGAAAATGTCAAAAAAAGGACAGGCAATACTATGACGTGGAAAATGTCAAAAAAAGGACATGCTATACTATGATGTGGAAAATATCCAAAAAAACGACATTCTATACTATGACGTCGAAAATGTCCAAAAAAACGACATTCTATACTATGACGTGGAATATGTCCAAAAAAGCGACATGCTATATATGACGTGGAAAATGTCCAAAAAAACGACATGCCATACTATGACGTCGAAAATGTCCAAAAAAACGACATTCTATACTATGACGTGGAATATGTCCAAAAAAGCGACATGCTATATATGACGTGGAAAATGTCCAAGAAAACGACATGCCATACTATGACGTCGCAAATGTCAAAAAAACGACATGCCATACTATGACGTCGAAAATGTCCAAAAAAGTGACATAGTATACTATGACGTCGAAAATGTCAGAAAAAAGACATAGTATACTATGACGTCAAAAATGTCCAAAAAAATGACATACCATACTATGACGTCGAAAATGTCCAAAAAATGACCTACTATACTATGACGTCGAAAACGTTACAAAAAAATGAAATACTATACTATGACGTCGAAAACGTCACAAAAAAGACATGCAATACTATGACGTCGAAAACGTCAAAAAAAACGACATTCTATACTATGACGTGGAAAATGTCCAAAAAAACGACATGCAATACTATGACATGGAAAATGTCCAAAAAAATGACATGCCATACTATGACGTCAAAAATGTCCAAATAAAAGACATGCCATACTATGACGTGGAAAATGTCAAAAAAAGGACAGGCAATACTATGACGTGGAAAATGTCAAAAAAAGGACATGCTATACTATGATGTGGAAAATATCCAAAAAAACGACATTCTATACTATGACGTCAAAAATGTCCAAAAAACGACATGCTATACTATGACGTCGAAAATGTCAAAAAAACGACATGCTATACTATGACGTCGAAAATGTCCAAAAAAACGACATCCAATAGTATGACGTCGAAAACGTTACAAAAAAATGAAATACTATACTATGATGTCAAAAATGTCCAAAAAAACGACATTCTATACTATGACGTAGAAAATGTCCAAAAAAAAGACATGTATATATGACGTGGAAAATGTCCAAAAAAACGACATGCTATACTATGATGTCGAAAATGTCCAAAAAAACGACATTCTATACTATGACGTGGAAAATGTCCAAAAAAACGACATGCCATACTATGACGTGGAAAATGTCAAAAAAAGGACATGCTATACTATGATGTGGAAAATATCCAAAAAAACGACATTCTATACTATGACGTCGAAAATGTCCAAAAAACGACATGCTATACTATGACGTCGAAAATGTCAAAAAAACGACATGCTATACTATGAGGTCGAAAATGTCCAAAAAAACGACATCCAATAGTATGACGTCGAAAATGTCAGAAAAAAGACATACTATACTATGACGTCGAAAACGTCACAAAAAAATGACATGCCATACTATGACGTCGAAAATGTCCAAAAAACGACATGCTATACTATGACGTCGAAAATGTCAAAAAAACGACATGCTATACTATGACGTCGAAAATGTCAAAAAAACGACATGCTATATACTATGACGTGGAAAATGTCCAAAAAAACGACATGCTATACTATGACGTCGAAAATGTCCAAAAAAACGACATGCCATACTATGATGTCGCAAATGTCAAAAAAACGACATGCTATATACTATGACGTGGAAAATGTCCAAAAAAACGACATCCAATAGTATGACGTCGAAAATGTCCAAAAAAACGACATTCTATACTATGACGTGGAATATGTCCAAAAAAGCGACATGCTATATATGACGTCGAAAATGTCCAAAAAAGTGACATAGTATACTATGACGTCGAAAATGTCAGAAAAAAGACATAGTATACTATGACGTCAAAAATGTCCAAAAAAATGACATACCATACTATGACGTCGAAAATGTCCAAAAAATGACATACTATACTATGACGTCGAAAACGTTACAAAAAAATGAAATACTATACTATGACGTCGAAAACGTCACAAAAAAGACATGCAATACTATGACGTCGAAAATGTCAAAAAAACGACATGCAATACTATGACGTCGAAAATGTCAAAAAAACCACATGCTATACTATGATGTCGAAAATGTCCAAAAAAACGACATTCTATACTATGACGTGGAAAATGTCCAAAAAAACGACATGCCATACTATGACGTGGAAAATGTCAAAAAAAGGACAGGCAATACTATGACGTCGAAAATGTCCAAAAAAACGACATGCTATACTATGATGTGGACAATATCCAAAAAAACGACATTCTATACTATGACGTGGAATATGTCCAAAAAAGCGACATGCTATATATGACGTGGAAAATGTCCAAAAAAACGACATGCCATACTATGACGTCGAAAATGTCCAAAAAAACGACATTCTATACTATGACGTGGAATATGTCCAAAAAAGCGACATGCTATATATGACGTGGAAAATGTCCAAGAAAACGACATGCCATACTATGACGTCGCAAATGTGAAAAAAACGACATGCCATACTATGACGTCGAAAATGTCCAAAAAAGTGACATAGTATACTATGACGTCGAAAATGTCAGAAAAAAGACATAGTATACTATGACGTCAAAAATGTCCAAAAAAATGACATACCATACTATGACGTCGAAAATGTCCAAAAAATGACATACCATACTATGACGTCGAAAACGTTACAAAAAATGAAATACTATACTATGACGTCGAAAACGTCACAAAAAAGACATGCAATACTATGACGTCGAAAATGTCAAAAAAACGACATTCTATACTATGACGTGGAAAATGTCCAAAAAAACGACATGCAATACTATGACATGGAAAATGTCCAAAAAAATGACATGCCATACTAGGACATCAAAAATGTCCAAATAAACGACATGCCATACTATGACGTGGAAAATGTCAAAAAAAGGACAGGCAATACTATGACGTGGAAAATGTCAAAAAAAGGACATGCTATACTATGATGTGGAAAATATCCAAAAAAACGACATTCTATACTATGACGTCGAAAATGTCCAAAAAACGACATTCTATACTATGACGTGGAATATGTCCAAAAAAGCGACATGCTATATATGACGTGGAAAATGTCCAAAAAAACGACATGCTATACTATGATGTCGAAAATGTCCAAAAAAACGACATGCCATACTATGACGTGGAAAATGTCAAAAAAAGGACAGGTAATACTATGACGTCGAAAATGTCCAAAAAAACGACATGCTATACTATGATGTGGAAAATATCCAAAAAAACGACATTCTATACTATGACGTCGAAAATGTCCAAAAAACGACATGCTATACTATGACGTGGAAAATGTCTAAAAAAACGACATGCTATACTATGACGTCGAAAATGTCCAAAAAAATGACATACCATACTATGACGTCGAAAATGTCCAAAAAATGACATACTATACTATGACGTCGAAAACGTTACAAAAAAATGAAATACTATACTGTGACGTCGAAAACGTCCAAAAAATGAAATACTATACTATGACGTCGAAAACGTCCAAAAAACGACATGCTATACTATGACGTCGAAAATGTCCAAAAAAACGACATTCTATACTATGACGTGGAATATGTCCAAAAAAGCGACATGCTATATATGACGTGGAAAATGTCCAAAGAAACGACATGCTATACTATGACGTGGAAAATGTCCAAAAAAACGACATGCAATACTATGACATGGAAAATGTCCAAAAAAATGACATGCCATACTATGACGTCAAAAATGTCCAAATAAACGACATGCCATACTATGACGTGGAAAATGTCAAAAAAAAGGACAGGCAATACTATGACGTGGAAAATGTCCAAAAAAACGACATTCTATACTATGACGTGGAAAATGTCCAAAAAAACGACATGCAATACTATGACGTGGAAAATGTCCAAAAAAAATGACATGCCATACTATGACGTCAAAAATGTCCAAATAAACGACATGCCATACTATGACGTCGAAAATGTCCAAAAAACGACATGCTATGACGTCGAAAATGTCCAAAAAAACGACATGCTATACTATGACGTCGAAAATGTCCAAAAAAACGACATCCAATAGTATGACGTCGAAAATGTCAGAAAAAAGACATAGTATACTATGACGTGAAAAATGTCCAAAAAAATGACATACCATACTATGACGTCGAAAATGTCCAAAAAATGACATACTATACTATGACGTCGAAAACGTTACAAAAAATGAAATACTATACTGTGACATCGAAAACGTCCAAAAATGAAATACTATACTATGACGTCGAAAACGTCCAAAAAACGACATGCTATACTATGACGTCGAAAATGTCCAAAAAAACGACATTCTATACTATGACGTGGAATATGTCCAAAAAAGCGACATGCTATATATGACGTGGAAAATGTCCAAAAAAACGACATGCTATACTATGACGTCGAAAATGTCCAAAAAAGTGACATAGTATACTATGACGTCGAAAACGTTACAAAAAAATGAAATACTATACTATGACGTCGAAAACGTCACCACAAAGACATGCAATACTATGACGTGGAAAATGTCCAAAAAAACGACATGCAATACTATGACATGGAAAATGTCCAAAAAAATGACATGCCATACTATGACGTCAAAAATGTCCAAATAAACGACATGCCATACTATGACGTGGAAAATGTCAAAAAAAAGGACAGGCAATACTATGACGTGGAAAATGTCCAAAAAACGACATTCTATACTATGACGTGGAAAATGTCCAAAAAAACGACATGCAATACTATGACATGGAAAATGTCCAAAAAAAATGACATGCCATACTATGACGTCGAAAATGTCCAAAAAATGACATACTATACTATGACGTCGAAAACGTTACAAAACAATGAAATACTATACTATGACGTCGAAAACGTCACAAAAAAATGACATGCAATACTATGACGTCGAAAATGTCAAAATAACGACATGCAATACTATGACGTCGAAAATGTCAAAAAAACGACATGCTATACTATGATGTCGAAAATGTCCAAAAAAACGACATTCTATACTATGACGTGGAAAATGTCCAAAAAAACGACATGCCATACTATGACGTGGAAAATGTCGAAAAAAGGACAGGCAATACTATGACGTCGAAAATGTCCAAAAAAACGACATGCTATACTATGATGTGGAAAATATCCAAAAAAACGACATGCCATACTATGACGTGGAAAATGTCGAAAAAAGGACAGGCAATACTATGACGTCGAAAATGTCCAAAAAAACGACATGCTATACTATGATGTGGAAAATATCCAAAAAAACGACATTCTATACTATGACGTCGAAAATGTCCAAAAAACGACATGCTATACTATGACGTCGAAAATGTCAAAAAAACGACATGCTATACTATGACGTCAAAAATGTCCAAAAAAACGACATGCTATACTATGACGTGGAATATGTCCAAAAAAGCGACATGCTATATATGACGTGGAAAATGTCCAAAAAAACGACATGCTATACTACGACGTCGAAAATGTCCAAAAAAGTGACATAGTATACTATGACGTCGAAAATGTCAGAAAAAAGACATAGTATACTATGACGTCAAAAATGTCCAAAAAAATGACATACCATACTATGACGTCGAAAATGTCCAAAAAATGACATACTATACTATGACGTCGAAAACGTTACAAAAAATGAAATACTATACTATGACGTCGAAAACGTCACAAAAAAGACATGCAATACTATGACGTCGAAAATGTCAAAAAAACGACATGCAATACTATGACGTCGAAAATGTCAAAAAAACCACATGCTATACTATGATGTCAAAAATGTCCAAAAAAACGACATTCTATACTATGACGTGGAAAATGTCCAAAAAAACGACATGCCATACTATGACGTGGAAAATGTCAAAAAAAGGACAGGCAATACTATGACGTGGAAAATGTCAAAAAAAGGACAGGCAATACTATGACGTCGAAAATGTCCAAAAAAACGACATGCTATACTATGATGTGGACAATATCCAAAAAAACGACATTCTATACTATGACGTGGAATATGTCCAAAAAAGCGACATGCTATATATGACGTGGAAAATGTCCAAAAAAAACGACATGCCATACTATGACGTCGAAAATGTCCAAAAAAACGACATTCTATACTATGACGTGGAATATGTCCAAAAAAGCGACATGCTATATATGACGTGGAAAATGTCCAAGAAAACGACATGCCATACTATGACGTCGCAAATGTGAAAAAAACGACATGCCATACTATGACGTCGAAAATGTCCAAAAAAGTGACATAGTATACTATGACGTCGAAAATGTCAGAAAAAAGACATAGTATACTATGACGTCAAAAATGTCCAAAAAAATGACATACCATACTATGACGTCGAAAATGTCCAAAAAATGACATACCATACTATGACGTCGAAAACGTTACAAAAAAATGAAATACTATACTATGACGTCGAAAACGTCACAAAAAAGACATGCAATACTATGACGTCGAAAATGTCAAAAAAACGACATTCTATACTATGACGTGGAAAATGTCCAAAAAAACGACATGCAATACTATGACATGGAAAATGTCCAAAAAAATGACATGCCATACTAGGACATCAAAAATGTCCAAATAAACGACATGCCATACTATGACGTGGAAAATGTCAAAAAAAGGACAGGCAATACTATGACGTGGAAAATGTCAAAAAAAGGACATGCTATACTATGATGTGGAAAATATCCAAAAAAACGACATTCTATACTATGACGTCGAAAATGTCCAAAAAACGACATTCTATACTATGACGTGGAATATGTCCAAAAAAGCGACATGCTATATATGACGTGGAAAATGTCCAAAAAAACGACATGCTATACTATGATGTCGAAAATGTCCAAAAAAACGACATGCCATACTATGACGTGGAAAATGTCAAAAAAAGGACAGGTAATACTATGACGTCGAAAATGTCCAAAAAAAACGACATGCTATACTATGATGTGGAAAATATCCAAAAAAACGACATTCTATACTATGACGTCGAAAATGTCCAAAAAACGACATGCTATACTATGACGTGGAAAATGTCTAAAAAAACGACATGCTATACTATGACGTCGAAAATGTCCAAAAAAATGACATACCATACTATGACGTCGAAAATGTCCAAAAAATGACATACTATACTATGACGTCGAAAACGTTACAAAAAAATGAAATATTATACTGTGACGTCGAAAACGTCCAAAAAATGAAATACTATACTATGACGTCGAAAACGTCCAAAAAACGACATGCTATACTATGACGTCGAAAATGTCCAAAAAAACGACATTCTATACTATGACGTGGAATATGTCCAAAAAAGCGACATGCTATATATGACGTGGAAAATGTCCAAAAAAACGACATGCTATACTATGACGTCGAAAATGTCCAAAAAAGTGACATAGTATACTATGACGTCGAAAACGTTACAAAAAAATGAAATACTATACTGTGACATCGAAAACGTCCAAAAAATGAAATACTATACTATGACGTCGAAAACGTCCAAAAAACGACATGCTATACTATGACGTCGAAAATGTCCAAAAAAACGACATTCTATACTATGACGTGGAATATGTCCAAAAAAGCGACATGCTATATATGACGTGGAAAATGTCCAAAAAAACGACATGCTATACTATGACGTCGAAAATGTCCAAAAAAGTGACATAGTATACTATGACGTCGAAAACGTTACAAAAAAATGAAATACTATACTATGACGTCGAAAACGTCACCACAAAGACATGCAATACTATGACGTGGAAAATGTCCAAAAAAACGACATGCAATACTATGACATGGAAAATGTCCAAAAAAATGACATGCCATACTATGACGTCAAAAATGTCCAAATAAACGACATGCCATACTATGACGTGGAAAATGTCAAAAAAAAGGACAGGCAATACTATGACGTGGAAAATGTCCAAAAAACGACATTCTATACTATGACGTGGAAAATGTCCAAAAAAACGACATGCAATACTATGACATGGAAAATGTCCAAAAAAAATGACATGCCATACTATGACGTCGAAAATGTCCAAAAAATGACATACTATACTATGACGTCGAAAACGTTACAAAACAATGAAATACTATACTATGACGTCGAAAACGTCACAAAAAAATGACATGCAATACTATGACGTCGAAAATGTCAAAATAACGACATGCAATACTATGACGTCGAAAATGTCAAAAAAAACGACATGCTATACTATGATGTCGAAAATGTCCAAAAAAACGACATTCTATACTATGACGTGGAAAATGTCCAAAAAAACGACATGCCATACTATGACGTGGAAAATGTCGAAAAAAAGGACAGGCAATACTATGACGTCGAAAATGTCCAAAAAAACGACATGCTATACTATGATGTGGAAAATATCCAAAAAAACGACATGCCATACTATGACGTGGAAAATGTCGAAAAAAGGACAGGCAATACTATGACGTCGAAAATGTCCAAAAAAACGACATGCTATACTATGATGTGGAAAATATCCAAAAAAACGACATTCTATACTATGACGTCGAAAATGTCCAAAAAACGACATGCTATACTATGACGTCGAAAATGTCAAAAAAAACGACATGCTATACTATGACGTCAAAAATGTCCAAAAAAACGACATGCTATACTATGACGTGGAATATGTCCAAAAAAGCGACATGCTATATATGACGTGGAAAATGTCCAAAAAAACGACATGCTATACTACGACGTCGAAAATGTCCAAAAAAGTGACATAGTATACTATGACGTCGAAAATGTCAGAAAAAAGACATAGTATACTATGACGTCAAAAATGTCCAAAAAAATGACATACCATACTATGACGTCGAAAATGTCCAAAAAATGACATACTATACTATGACGTCGAAAACGTTACAAAAAAATGAAATACTATACTATGACGTCGAAAACGTCACAAAAAAGACATGCAATACTATGACGTCGAAAATGTCAAAAAAACGACATGCAATACTATGACGTCGAAAATGTCAAAAAAACCACATGCTATACTATGATGTCGAAAATGTCCAAAAAAACGACATTCTATACTATGACGTGGAAAATGTCCAAAAAAACGACATGCCATACTATGACGTGGAAAATGTCAAAAAAAGGACAGGCAATACTATGACGTGGAAAATGTCAAAAAAAGGACAGGCAATACTATGACGTCGAAAATGTCCAAAAAAACGACATGCTATACTATGATGTGGACAATATCCAAAAAAACGACATTCTATACTATGACGTGGAATATGTCCAAAAAAGCGACATGCTATATATGACGTGGAAAATGTCCAAAAAAAACGACATGCCATACTATGACGTCGAAAATGTCCAAAAAAACGACATTCTATACTATGACGTGGAATATGTCCAAAAAAGCGACATGCTATATATGACGTGGAAAATGTCCAAGAAAACGACATGCCATACTATGACGTCGCAAATGTGAAAAAAAACGACATGCCATACTATGACGTCGAAAATGTCCAAAAAAGTGACATAGTATACTATGACGTCGAAAATGTCAGAAAAAAGACATAGTATACTATGACGTCAAAAATGTCCAAAAAAATGACATACCATACTATGACGTCGAAAATGTCCAAAAAATGACATACCATACTATGACGTCGAAAACGTTACAAAAAAATGAAATACTATACTATGACGTCGAAAACGTCACAAAAAAGACATGCAATACTATGACGTCGAAAATGTCAAAAAAACGACATTCTATACTATGACGTGGAAAATGTCCAAAAAAACGACATGCAATACTATGACATGGAAAATGTCCAAAAAAATGACATGCCATACTAGGACATCAAAAATGTCCAAATAAACGACATGCCATACTATGACGTGGAAAATGTCAAAAAAAGGACAGGCAATACTATGACGTGGAAAATGTCAAAAAAAGGACATGCTATACTATGATGTGGAAAATATCCAAAAAAAACGACATTCTATACTATGACGTCGAAAATGTCCAAAAAACGACATTCTATACTATGACGTGGAATATGTCCAAAAAAGCGACATGCTATATATGACGTGGAAAATGTCCAAAAAAACGACATGCTATACTATGATGTCGAAAATGTCCAAAAAAACGACATGCCATACTATGACGTGGAAAATGTCAAAAAAAGGACAGGTAATACTATGATGTCGAAAATGTCCAAAAAAACGACATGCTATACTATGATGTGGAAAATATCCAAAAAAACGACATTCTATACTATGACGTCGAAAATGTCCAAAAAACGACATGCTATACTATGACGTGGAAAATGTCTAAAAAAACGACATGCTATACTATGACGTCGAAAATGTCCAAAAAAATGACATACCATACTATGACGTCGAAAATGTCCAAAAAATGACATACTATACTATGACGTCGAAAACGTTACAAAAAAATGAAATATTATACTGTGACGTCGAAAACGTCCAAAAAATGAAATACTATACTATGACGTCGAAAACGTCCAAAAAACGACATGCTATACTATGACGTCGAAAATGTCCAAAAAAACGACATTCTATACTATGACGTGGAATATGTCCAAAAAAGCGACATGCTATATATGACGTGGAAAATGTCCATAGAAACGACATGCTATACTATGACGTGGAAAATGTCCAAAAAAACGACATGCAATACTATGACATGGAAAATGTCCAAAAAAATGACATGCCATACTATGACGTCAAAAATGTCCAAATAAACGACATGCCATACTATGACGTGGAAAATGTCAAAAAAAAGGACAGGCAATACTATGACGTGGAAAATGTCCAAAAAAACGACATTCTATACTATGACGTGGAAAATGTCCAAAAAAACGACATGCAATACTATGACATGGAAAATGTCCAAAAAAAATGACATGCCATACTATGACGTCAAAAATGTCCAAATAAACGACATGCCATACTATGACGTCGAAAATGTCCAAAAAACGACATGCTATGACGTCGAAAATGTCCAAAAAAACGACATGCTATACTATGACGTCGAAAATGTCCAAAAAAACGACATCCAATAGTATGACGTCGAAAATGTCAGAAAAAAGACATAGTATACTATGACGTGAAAAATGTCCAAAAAAATGACATACCATACTATGACGTCGAAAATGTCCAAAAAATGACATACTATACTATGACGTCGAAAACGTTACAAAAAAATGAAATACTATACTGTGACGTCGAAAACGTCCAAAAAATGAAATACTATACTATGACGTCGAAAACGTCCAAAAAACGACATGCTATACTATGACGTCGAAAATGTCCAAAAAAAACGACATTCTATACTATGACGTGGAATATGTCCAAAAAAGCGACATGCTATATATGACGTGGAAAATGTCCAAAAAAACGACATGCTATACTATGACGTCGAAAATGTCCAAAAAAGTGACATAGTATACTATGACGTCGAAAACGTTACAAAAAAATGAAATACTATACTATGACGTCGAAAACGTCACCACAAAGACATGCAATACTATGACGTGGAAAATGTCCAAAAAAACGACATGCAATACTATGACATGGAAAATGTCCAAAAAAATGACATGCCATACTATGACGTCAAAAATGTCCAAATAAACGACATGCCATACTATGACGTGGAAAATGTCAAAAAAAAGGACAGGCAATACTATGACGTGGAAAATGTCCAAAAAACGACATTCTATACTATGACGTGGAAAATGTCCAAAAAAACGACATGCAATACTATGACGTGGAAAATGTCGAAAAAAGGACAGGCAATACTATGACGTCGAAAATGTCCAAAAAAACGACATGCTATACTATGATGTGGAAAATATCCAAAAAAACGACATGCCATACTATGACGTGGAAAATGTCGAAAAAAGGACAGGCAATACTATGACGTCGAAAATGTCAGAAAAAAGACATAGTATACTATGACGTCAAAAATGTCCAAAAAAATGACATACCATACTATGACGTCGAAAATGTCCAAAAAAACGACATGCTATACTATGATGTGGAAAATATCCAAAAAAACGACATGCCATACTATGACGTGGAAAATGTCCAAAAAACGACATCCAATAGTATGACGTCGAAAATGTCAGAAAAAAGACATAGTATACTATGACGTCAAAAATGTCCAAAAAAATGACATACCATACTATGACGTCGAAAATGTCCAAAAAATGACATACTATACTATGACGTCGAAAACGTTACAAAAAAATGAAATACTATACTATGACGTCGAAAACGTCACAAAAAAATGACATGCAATACTATGACGTCGAAAATGTCAAAATAACGACATGCAATACTATGACGTCGAAAATGTCAAAAAAACGACATGCTATACTATGATGTCGAAAATGTCCAAAAAAACGACATTCTATACTATGACGTGGAAAATGTCCAAAAAAACGACATGCCATACTATGACGTGGAAAATGTCGAAAAAAGGACAGGCAATACTATGACGTCGAAAATGTCCAAAAAAACGACATGCTATACTATGATGTGGAAAATATCCAAAAAAACGACATGCCATACTATGACGTGGAAAATGTCGAAAAAAGGACAGGCAATACTATGACGTCGAAAATGTCCAAAAAAACGACATGCTATACTATGATGTGGAAAATATCCAAAAAAACGACATTCTATACTATGACGTCGAAAATGTCCAAAAAACGACATGCTATACTATGACGTCGAAAATGTCAAAAAAACGACATGCTATACTATGACGTCAAAAATGTCCAAAAAAACGACATCCAATAGTATGACGTCGAAAATGTCCAAAAAAACGACATTCTATACTATGACGTGGAATATGTCCAAAAAAGCGACATGCTATATATGACGTGGAAAATGTCCAAAAAAACGACATGCTATACTATGATGTCGAAAATGTCCAAAAAAACGACATTCTATACTATGACGTGGAAAATGTCCAAAAAAACGACATGCCATACTATGACGTGGAAAATGTCAAAAAAAGGACAGGTAATACTATGACGTCGAAAATGTCCAAAAAAACGACATGCTATACTATGATGTGGAAAATGTCCAAAAAAACGACATTCTATACTATGACGTCGAAAATGTCCAAAAAACGACATGCTATACTATGACGTCGAAAATGTCAAAAAAAACGACATGCTATACTATGACGTCGAAAATGTCCAAAAAAATGACATACCATACTATGACGTCGAAAATGTCCAAAAAATGACATACTATACTATGACGTCGAAAACGTTACAAAAAAATGAAATACTATACTGTGACGTCGAAAACGTCCAAAAAATGAAATACTATACTATGACGTCGAAAACGTCCAAAAAACGACATGCTATACTATGACGTCGAAAATGTCCAAAAAAACGACATTCTATACTATGACGTGGAATATGTCCAAAAAAGCGACATGCTATATATGACGTGGAAAATGTCCAAAAAAACGACATGCTATACTATGACGTCGAAAATGTCCAAAAAAGTGACATAGTATACTATGACGTCGAAAACGTTACAAAAAAATGAAATACTATACTATGACGTCGAAAACGTCACCACAAAGACATGCAATACTATGACGTGGAAAATGTCCAAAAAAACGACATGCAATACTATGACATGGAAAATGTCCAAAAAAATGACATGCCATACTATGACGTCAAAAATGTCCAAATAAACGACATGCCATACTATGACGTGGAAAATGTCAAAAAAAAGGACAGGCAATACTATGACGTGGAAAATGTCCAAAAAAACGACATTCTATACTATGACGTGGAAAATGTCCAAAAAAACGACATGCAATACTATGACGTCGAAAATGTCCAAAAAAATGACATGCTATACTATGACGTCGAAAATGTCCAAAAAAACGACATCCAATAGTATGACGTCGAAAATGTCAGAAAAAAGACATAGTATACTATGACGTCAAAAATGTCCAAAAAAATGACATACCATACTATGACGTCGAAAATGTCCAAAAAAATGACATACCATACTATGACGTCGAAAATGTCCAAAAAATGACATACTATACTATGACGTCGAAAACGTTACAAAAAAATGAAATACTATACTATGACGTCGAAAACGTCACAAAAAAATGACATGCAATACTATGACGTCGAAAATGTCAAAATAACGACATGCAATACTATGACGTCGAAAATGTCAAAAAAACGACATGCTATACTATGATGTCGAAAATGTCCAAAAAAACGACATTCTATACTATGACGTGGAAAATGTCCAAAAAAACGACATGCCATACTATGACGTGGAAAATGTCGAAAAAAGGACAGGCAATACTATGACGTCGAAAATGTCCAAAAAAACGACATGCTATACTATGATGTGGAAAATATCCAAAAAATAGACATTCTATACTATGACGTCGAAAATGTCCAAAAAACGACATGCTATACTATGACGTCGAAAATGTCAAAAAAACGACATGCTATATACTATGACGTGGAAAATGTCCAAAAAAACGACATGCTATACTATGACGTTGAAAATGTCCAAAAAAACGACATGCCATACTATGACGTCGCAAATGTCAAAAAACGACATGCTATATACTATGACGTGGAAAATGTCCAAAAAAACGACATGCTATACTATGACGTTGAAAATGTCCATAAAAATGACATACCATACTATGACGTGGAAAATGTCAAAAAAAGACAGGCAATACTATGACGTGGAAAATGTCAAAAAAGGACAGGCAATACTATGACGTGGAAAATGTCAAAAAAGGACAGGCAATACTATGACGTGGAAAATGTCCAAAAAAACGACATGCCATACTATGACGTGGAAAATGTCAAAAAAAGACAGGCAATACTATGACGTGGAAAATGTCAAAAAAGGACAGGCAATACTATGACGTGGAAAATGTCCAAAAAAACGACATGCTATACTATGATGTGGAAAATATCCAAAAAAACGACATTCTATACTATGACGTCGAAAATGTCCAAAAAACGACATGCTATACTATGACGTCGAAAATGTCAAAAAAACGACATGCTATACTATGACGTCGAAAATGTCCAAAAAAACGACATTCTATACTATGACGTGGAATATGTCCAAAAAAGCGACATGCTATATATGACGTGGAAAATGTCCAAAAAAACGACATGCCATACTATGACGTCGAAAATGTCCAAAAAAGCGACATGCTATATATGACGTGGAAAATGTCCAAGAAAACGACATGCCATACTATGACGTCGCAAATGTCAAAAAAACGACATGCCATACTATGACGTCGAAAATGTCCAAAAAAGTGACATAGTATACTATGACGTCGAAAATGTCAGAAAAAAGACATAGTATACTATGACGTCAAAAATGTCCAAAAAAATGACATACCATACTATGACGTCGAAAATGTCCAAAAAATGACATACTATACTATGACGTCGAAAACGTTACAAAAAAATGAAATACTACACTATGACGTCGAAAACGTCACAAAAAAGACATGCAATACTATGACGTCGAAAACGTCAAAAAAACGACATGCAATACTATGACGTCGAAAATGTCAAAAAAACGACATGCTATACTATGATGTCGAAAATGTCCAAAAAAAACGACATTCTATACTATGACGTGGAAAATGTCCAAAAAAACGACATGCAATACTATGACATGGAAAATGTCCAAAAAAATGACATGCCATACTATGACGTCAAAAATGTCCAAATAAAAGACATGCCATACTATGACGTGGAAAATGTCAAAAAAAGGACAGGCAATACTATGACGTGGAAAATGTCAAAAAAAGGACATGCTATACTATGATGTGGAAAATATCCAAAAAAACGACATTCTATACTATGACGTCAAAAATGTCCAAAAAACGACATGCTATACTATGACGTCGAAAATGTCAAAAAAACGACATGCTATACTATGACGTCGAAAATGTCCAAAAAAACGACATCCAATAGTATGACGTCGAAAACGTTACAAAAAAATGAAATACTATACTATGATGTCAAAAATGTCCAAAAAAACGACATTCTATACTATGACGTAGAAAATGTCCAAAAAAACGACATGTATATATGACGTGGAAAATGTCCAAAAAAACGACATTCTATACTATGACGTTGAAAATGTCCAAAAAAACGACATGCCATACTATGACGTGGAAAATGTCGAAAAAAGGACAGGCAATACTATGACGTCGAAAATGTCCAAAAAAACGACATGCTATACTATGATGTGGAAAATATCCAAAAAAACGACATGCTATACTATGACGTCGAAAATGTCCAAAAAAGTGACATAGTATACTATGACGTCGAAAATGTCAGAAAAAAGACATAGTATACTATGACGTCAAAAATGTCCAAAAAAATGACATACCATACTATGACGTCGAAAATGTCCAAAAAATGACATACTATACTATGACGTCGAAAACGTTACAAAAAAATGAAATACTATACTATGACGTCGAAAACGTCACAAAAAAGACATGCAATACTATGACGTCGAAAATGTCAAAAAAACGACATGCAATACTATGACGTCGAAAATGTCAAAAAAACCACATGCTATACTATGATGTCGAAAATGTCCAAAAAAACGACATTCTATACTATGACGTGGAAAATGTCCAAAAAAACGACATGCCATACTATGACGTGGAAAATGTCAAAAAAAGGACAGGCAATACTATGACGTGGAAAATGTCAAAAAAAGGACAGGCAATACTATGACGTCGAAAATGTCCAAAAAAACGACATGCTATACTATGATGTGGACAATATCCAAAAAAAACGACATTCTATACTATGACGTGGAATATGTCCAAAAAAGCGACATGCTATATATGACGTGGAAAATGTCCAAAAAAAACGACATGCCATACTATGACGTCGAAAATGTCCAAAAAAACGACATTCTATACTATGACGTGGAATATGTCCAAAAAAGCGACATGCTATATATGACGTGGAAAATGTCCAAGAAAACGACATGCCATACTATGACGTCGCAAATGTGAAAAAAACGACATGCCATACTATGACGTCGAAAATGTCCAAAAAAGTGACATAGTATACTATGACGTCGAAAATGTCAGAAAAAAGACATAGTATACTATGACGTCAAAAATGTCCAAAAAAATGACATACCATACTATGACGTCGAAAATGTCCAAAAAATGACATACCATACTATGACGTCGAAAACGTTACAAAAAAATGAAATACTATACTATGACGTCGAAAACGTCACAAAAAAGACATGCAATACTATGACGTCGAAAATGTCAAAAAAACGACATTCTATACTATGACGTGGAAAATGTCCAAAAAAACGACATGCAATACTATGACATGGAAAATGTCCAAAAAATGACATGCCATACTAGGACATCAAAAATGTCCAAATAAACGACATGCCATACTATGACGTGGAAAATGTCAAAAAAAGGACAGGCAATACTATGACGTGGAAAATGTCAAAAAAAGGACATGCTATACTATGATGTGGAAAATATCCAAAAAAACGACATTCTATACTATGACGTCGAAAATGTCCAAAAAACGACATTCTATACTATGACGTGGAATATGTCCAAAAAAGCGACATGCTATATATGACGTGGAAAATGTCCAAAAAAACGACATGCTATACTATGATGTCGAAAATGTCCAAAAAAAACGACATGCCATACTATGACGTGGAAAATGTCAAAAAAAGGACAGGTAATACTATGACGTCGAAAATGTCCAAAAAAAACGACATGCTATACTATGATGTGGAAAATATCCAAAAAAACGACATTCTATACTATGACGTCGAAAATGTCCAAAAAACGACATGCTATACTATGACGTGGAAAATGTCTAAAAAAACGACATGCTATACTATGACGTCGAAAATGTCCAAAAAAATGACATACCATACTATGACGTCGAAAATGTCCAAAAAATGACATACTATACTATGACGTCGAAAACGTTACAAAAAAATGAAATATTATACTGTGACGTCGAAAACGTCCAAAAAATGAAATACTATACTATGACGTCGAAAACGTCCAAAAAACGACATGCTATACTATGACGTCGAAAATGTCCAAAAAAACGACATTCTATACTATGACGTGGAATATGTCCAAAAAAGCGACATGCTATATATGACGTGGAAAATGTCCAAAGAAACGACATGCTATACTATGACGTGGAAAATGTCCAAAAAAACGACATGCAATACTATGACATGGAAAATGTCCAAAAAAATGACATGCCATACTATGACGTCAAAAATGTCCAAATAAAAGACATGCCATACTATGACGTGGAAAATGTCAAAAAAAGGACAGGCAATACTATGACGTGGAAAATGTCAAAAAAAGGACATGCTATACTATGATGTGGAAAATATCCAAAAAAACGACATTCTATACTATGACGTCGAAAATGTCCAAAAAACGACATGCTATACTATGACGTCGAAAATGTCAAAAAAACGACATGCTATACTATGACGTCGAAAATGTCCAAAAAAACGACATCCAATAGTATGACGTCGAAAACGTTACAAAAAAATGAAATACTATACTATGATGTCAAAAATGTCCAAAAAAACGACATTCTATACTATGACGTAGAAAATGTCCAAAAAAACGACATGTATATATGACGTGGAAAATGTCCAAAAAAACGACATTCTATACTATGACGTTGAAAATGTCCAAAAAAACGACATGCCATACTATGACGTCGCAAATGTCAAAAAACGACATGCTATATACTATGACGTGGAAAATGTCCAAAAAAACGACATGCTATACTATGACGTTGAAAATGTCCATAAAAATGACATACTATACTATGACGTCGAAAACGTTACAAAAAAATGAAATACTACACTATGACGTCGAAAACGTCACAAAAAAATGACATACCATACTATGACGTGGAAAATGTCAAAAAAAGACAGGCAATACTATGACGTGGAAAATGTCAAAAAAGGACAGGCAATACTATGACGTGGAAAATGTCAAAAAAGGACAGGCAATACTATGACGTGGAAAATGTCCAAAAAAACGACATGCCATACTATGACGTGGAAAATGTCAAAAAAAGACAGGCAATACTATGACGTGGAAAATGTCAAAAAAGGACAGGCAATACTATGACGTGGAAAATGTCCAAAAAAACGACATGCTATACTATGATGTGGAAAATATCCAAAAAAACGACATTCTATACTATGACGTCGAAAACGTCACAAAAAAGACATGCAATACTATGACGTCGAAAACGTCAAAAAAACGACATGCAATACTATGACGTCGAAAATGTCAAAAAAACGACATGCTATACTATGATGTCGAAAATGTCCAAAAAAACGACATTCTATACTATGACGTGGAAAATGTCCAAAAAAACGACATGCAATACTATGACATGGAAAATGTCCAAAAAAATGACATGCCATACTATGACGTCAAAAATGTCCAAATAAAAGACATGCCATACTATGACGTGGAAAATGTCAAAAAAAGGACAGGCAATACTATGACGTGGAAAATGTCAAAAAAAGGACATGCTATACTATGATGTGGAAAATATCCAAAAAAACGACATTCTATACTATGACGTCGAAAATGTCCAAAAAACGACATGCTATACTATGACGTCGAAAATGTCAAAAAAACGACATGCTATACTATGACGTCGAAAATGTCCAAAAAAACGACATCCAATAGTATGACGTCGAAAACGTTACAAAAAAATGAAATACTATACTATGATGTCAAAAATGTCCAAAAAAACGACATTCTATACTATGACGTAGAAAATGTCCAAAAAAACGACATGTATATATGACGTGGAAAATGTCCAAAAAAACGACATGCTATACTATGATGTCGAAAATGTCCAAAAAAACGACATTCTATACTATGACGTGGAAAATGTCCAAAAAAACGACATGCCATACTATGACGTGGAAAATGTCAAAAAAAGGACATGCTATACTATGATGTGGAAAATATCCAAAAAAACGACATTCTATACTATGACGTCGAAAATGTCCAAAAAACGACATGCTATACTATGACGTCGAAAATGTCAAAAAAACGACATGCTATACTATGAGGTCGAAAATGTCCAAAAAAACGACATCCAATAGTATGACGTCGAAAATGTCAGAAAAAAGACATACTATACTATGACGTCGAAAACGTCACAAAAAAATGACATGCCATACTATGACGTCGAAAATGTCCAAAAAACGACATGCTATACTATGACGTCGAAAATGTCAAAAAAACGACATGCTATACTATGACGTCGAAAATGTCAAAAAAACGACATGCTATATACTATGACGTGGAAAATGTCCAAAAAAACGACATGCTATACTATGACGTCGAAAATGTCCAAAAAAACGACATGCCATACTATGATGTCGCAAATGTCAAAAAAACGACATGCTATATACTATGACGTGGAAAATGTCCAAAAAAACGACATCCAATAGTATGACGTCGAAAATGTCCAAAAAAACGACATTCTATACTATGACGTGGAATATGTCCAAAAAAGCGACATGCTATATATGACGTGGAAAATGTCCAAAAAAACGACATGCTATACTATGACGTCGAAAATGTCCAAAAAAGTGACATAGTATACTATGACGTCGAAAATGTCAGAAAAAAGACATAGTATACTATGACGTCAAAAATGTCCAAAAAAATGACATACCATACTATGACGTCGAAAATGTCCAAAAAATGACATACTATACTATGACGTCGAAAACGTTACAAAAAAATGAAATACTATACTATGACGTCGAAAACGTCACAAAAAAGACATGCAATACTATGACGTCGAAAATGTCAAAAAAACGACATGCAATACTATGACGTCGAAAATGTCAAAAAAACCACATGCTATACTATGATGTCGAAAATGTCCAAAAAAACGACATTCTATACTATGACGTGGAAAATGTCCAAAAAAACGACATGCCATACTATGACGTGGAAAATGTCAAAAAAAGGACAGGCAATACTATGACGTGGAAAATGTCAAAAAAAGGACAGGCAATACTATGACGTCGAAAATGTCCAAAAAAACGACATGCTATACTATGATGTGGACAATATCCAAAAAAACGACATTCTATACTATGACGTGGAATATGTCCAAAAAAGCGACATGCTATATATGACGTGGAAAATGTCCAAAAAAACGACATGCCATACTATGACGTCGAAAATGTCCAAAAAAACGACATTCTATACTATGACGTGGAATATGTCCAAAAAAGCGACATGCTATATATGACGTGGAAAATGTCCAAGAAAACGACATGCCATACTATGACGTCGCAAATGTGAAAAAAACGACATGCCATACTATGACGTCGAAAATGTCCAAAAAAGTGACATAGTATACTATGACGTCGAAAATGTCAGAAAAAAGACATAGTATACTATGACGTCAAAAATGTCCAAAAAAATGACATACCATACTATGACGTCGAAAATGTCCAAAAAATGACATACCATACTATGACGTCGAAAACGTTACAAAAAAATGAAATACTATACTATGACGTCGAAAACGTCACAAAAAAGACATGCAATACTATGACGTCGAAAATGTCAAAAAAACGACATTCTATACTATGACGTGGAAAATGTCCAAAAAAACGACATGCAATACTATGACATGGAAAATGTCCAAAAAAATGACATGCCATACTAGGACATCAAAAATGTCCAAATAAACGACATGCCATACTATGACGTGGAAAATGTCAAAAAAAGGACAGGCAATACTATGACGTGGAAAATGTCAAAAAAAGGACATGCTATACTATGATGTGGAAAATATCCAAAAAAACGACATTCTATACTATGACGTCGAAAATGTCCAAAAAACGACATTCTATACTATGACGTGGAATATGTCCAAAAAAGCGACATGCTATATATGACGTGGAAAATGTCCAAAAAAACGACATGCTATACTATGATGTCGAAAATGTCCAAAAAAACGACATGCCATACTATGACGTGGAAAATGTCAAAAAAAGGACAGGTAATACTATGACGTCGAAAATGTCCAAAAAAACGACATGCTATACTATGATGTGGAAAATATCCAAAAAAACGACATTCTATACTATGACGTCGAAAATGTCCAAAAAACGACATGCTATACTATGACGTGGAAAATGTCTAAAAAAACGACATGCTATACTATGACGTCGAAAATGTCCAAAAAAATGACATACCATACTATGACGTCGAAAATGTCCAAAAAATGACATACTATACTATGACGTCGAAAACGTTACAAAAAAATGAAATACTATACTGTGACGTCGAAAACGTCCAAAAAATGAAATACTATACTATGACGTCGAAAACGTTACAAAAAAATGAAATACTATACTGTGACGTCGAAAACGTCCAAAAAATGAAATACTATACTATGACGTCGAAAACGTCCAAAAAACGACATGCTATACTATGACGTCGAAAATGTCCAAAAAAACGACATTCTATACTATGACGTGGAATATGTCCAAAAAAGCGACATGCTATATATGACGTCGAAAATGTCCAAAAAAGTGACATAGTATACTATGACGTCGAAAACGTTACAAAAAAATGAAATACTATACTATGACGTCGAAAACATCACCACAAAGACATGCAATACTATGACGTGGAAAATGTCCAAAAAAACGACATGCAATACTATGACATGGAAAATGTCCAAAAAAATGACATGCCATACTATGACGTCAAAAATGTCCAAATAAACGACATGCCATACTATGACGTGGAAAATGTCAAAAAAAAGGACAGGCAATACTATGACGTGGAAAATGTCCAAAAAAACGACATTCTATACTATGACGTGGAAAATGTCCAAAAAAACGACATGCAATACTATGACATGGAAAATGTCCAAAAAAAATGACATGCCATACTATGACGTCAAAAATGTCCAAATAAACGACATGCCATACTATGACGTCGAAAATGTCCAAAAAACGACATGCTATGACGTCGAAAATGTCCAAAAAAACGACATGCTATACTATGACGTCGAAAATGTCCAAAAAAACGACATCCAATAGTATGACGTCGAAAATGTCAGAAAAAAGACATAGTATACTATGACGTGAAAAATGTCCAAAAAAATGACATACCATACTATGACGTCGAAAATGTCCAAAAAATGACATACTATACTATGACGTCGAAAACGTTACAAAAAAATGAAATACTATACTGTGACGTCGAAAACGTCCAAAAAATGAAATACTATACTATGACGTCGAAAACGTCCAAAAAACGACATGCTATACTATGACGTCGAAAATGTCCAAAAAAACGACATTCTATACTATGACGTGGAATATGTCCAAAAAAGCGACATGCTATATATGACGTGGAAAATGTCCAAAAAAACGACATGCTATACTATGACGTCGAAAATGTCCAAAAAAGTGACATAGTATACTATGACGTCGAAAACGTTACAAAAAAATGAAATACTATACTATGACGTCGAAAACGTCACCACAAAGACATGCAATACTATGACGTGGAAAATGTCCAAAAAAACGACATGCAATACTATGACATGGAAAATGTCCAAAAAAATGACATGCCATACTATGACGTCAAAAATGTCCAAATAAACGACATGCCATACTATGACGTGGAAAATGTCAAAAAAAAGGACAGGCAATACTATGACGTGGAAAATGTCCAAAAAACGACATTCTATACTATGACGTGGAAAATGTCCAAAAAAACGACATGCAATACTATGACATGGAAAATGTCCAAAAAAAATGACATGCCATACTATGACGTCAAAAATGTCCAAATAAACGACATGCCATACTATGACGTCGAAAATGTCCAAAAAACGACATGCTATACTATGACGTCGAAAATGTCCAAAAAAACGACATGCTATACTATGACGTCGAAAATGTCCAAAAAAACGACATCCAATAGTATGACGTCGAAAATGTCAGAAAAAAGACATAGTATACTATGACGTCAAAAATGTCCAAAAAAATGACATACCATACTATGACGTCGAAAATGTCCAAAAAATGACATACTATACTATGACGTCAAAAACGTTACAAAACAATGAAATACTATACTATGACGTCGAAAACGTCACAAAAAAATGACATGCAATACTATGACGTCGAAAATGTCAAAATAACGACATGCAATACTATGACGTCGAAAATGTCAAAAAAACGACATGCTATACTATGATGTCGAAAATGTCCAAAAAAACGACATTCTATACTATGACGTGGAAAATGTCCAAAAAAACGACATGCCATACTATGACATGGAAAATGTCGAAAAAAGGACAGGCAATACTATGACGTCGAAAATGTCCAAAAAAACGACATGCTATACTATGATGTGGAAAATATCCAAAAAAACGACATTCTATACTATGACGTCGAAAATGTCCAAAAAACGACATGCTATACTATGACGTCGAAAATGTCAAAAAAACGACATGCTATATACTATGACGTGGAAAATGTCCAAAAAAACGACATGCTATACTATGACGTTGAAAATGTCCATAAAAATGACATACTATACTATGACGTCGAAAACGTTACAAAAAAATTAAATACTATACTATGACGTCGAAAACGTCACAAAAAAATGACATACCATACTATGACGTGGAAAATGTCAAAAAAAGACAGGCAATACTATGACGTGGAAAATGTCAAAAAAGGACAGGCAATACTATGACGTGGAAAATGTCAAAAAAGGACAGGCAATACTATGACGTGGAAAATGTCCAAAAAAACGACATGCCATACTATGACGTGGAAAATGTCAAAAAAAGACAGGCAATACTATGACGTGGAAAATGTCAAAAAAGGACAGGCAATACTATGACGTGGAAAATGTCCAAAAAAACGACATGCTATACTATGATGTGGAAAATATCCAAAAAAACGACATTCTATACTATGACGTGGAATATGTCCAAAAAAGCGACATGCTATATATGACGTGGAAAATGTCCAAGAAAACGACATGCCATACTATGACGTCGAAAATGTCCAAAAAAACGACATTCTATACTATGACGTGGAATATGTCCAAAAAAGCGACATGCTATATATGACGTGGAAAATGTCCAAGAAAACGACATGCCATACTATGACGTCGCAAATGTCAAAAAAACGACATGCCATACTATGACGTCGAAAATGTCCAAAAAAGTGACATAGTATACTATGACGTCGAAAATGTCAGAAAAAAGACATAGTATACTATGACGTCAAAAATGTCCAAAAAAATGACATACCATACTATGACGTCGAAAATGTCCAAAAAATGACATACTATACTATGACGTCGAAAACGTTACAAAAAAATGAAATACTATACTATGACGTCGAAAACGTCACAAAAAAGACATGCAATACTATGACGTCGAAAACGTCAAAAAAACGACATGCAATACTATGACGTCGAAAATGTCAAAAAAACGACATGCTATACTATGATGTCGAAAATGTCCAAAAAAACGACATTCTATACTATGACGTGGAAAATGTCCAAAAAAACGACATGCAATACTATGACATGGAAAATGTCCAAAAAAATGACATGCCATACTATGACGTCAAAAATGTCCAAATAAAAGACATGCCATACTATGACGTGGAAAATGTCAAAAAAAGGACAGGCAATACTATGACGTGGAAAATGTCAAAAAAAGGACATGCTATACTATGATGTGGAAAATATCCAAAAAAACGACATTCTATACTATGACGTCGAAAATGTCCAAAAAACGACATGCTATACTATGACGTCGAAAATGTCAAAAAAACGACATGCTATACTATGACGTCGAAAATGTCCAAAAAAACGACATCCAATAGTATGACGTCGAAAACGTTACAAAAAAATGAAATACTATACTATGATGTCAAAAATGTCCAAAAAAACGACATTCTATACTATGACGTAGAAAATGTCCAAAAAAACGACATGTATATATGACGTGGAAAATGTCCAAAAAAACGACATGCTATACTATGATGTCGAAAATGTCCAAAAAAACGACATTCTATACTATGACGTGGAAAATGTCCAAAAAAACGACATGCCATACTATGACGTGGAAAATGTCAAAAAAAGGACATGCTATACTATGATGTGGAAAATATCCAAAAAAACGACATTCTATACTATGACGTCGAAAATGTCCAAAAAACGACATGCTATACTATGACGTCGAAAATGTCAAAAAAACGACATGCTATACTATGAGGTCGAAAATGTCCAAAAAAACGACATCCAATAGTATGACGTCGAAAATGTCGAAAAAAGGACAGGCAATACTATGACGTCGAAAATGTCCAAAAAAACGACATGCTATACTATGATGTGGAAAATATCCAAAAAAACGACATTCTATACTATGACGTCGAAAATGTCCAAAAAACGACATGCTATACTATGACGTCGAAAATGTCAAAAAAACGACATGCTATATACTATGACGTGGAAAATGTCCAAAAAAACGACATGCTATACTATGACGTTGAAAATGTCCATAAAAATGACATACTATACTATGACGTCGAAAACGTTACAAAAAAATGAAATACTATACTATGACGTCGAAAACGTCACAAAAAAATGACATACCATACTATGACGTGGAAAATGTCAAAAAAAGACAGGCAATACTATGACGTGGAAAATGTCAAAAAAGGACAGGCAATACTATGACGTGGAAAATGTCAAAAAAGGACAGGCAATACTATGACGTGGAAAATGTCCAAAAAAACGACATGCCATACTATGACGTGGAAAATGTCAAAAAAAGACAGGCAATACTATGACGTGGAAAATGTCAAAAAAGGACAGGCAATACTATGACGTGGAAAATGTCCAAAAAAACGACATGCTATACTATGATGTGGAAAATATCCAAAAAAACGACATTCTATACTATGACGTCGAAAATGTCCAAAAAACGACATTCTATACTATGACGTGGAATATGTCCAAAAAAGCAACATGCTATATATGACGTGGAAAATGTCCAAAAAAACGACATGCCATACTATGACGTCGAAAATGTCCAAAAAAACGACATTCTATACTATGACGTGGAATATGTCCAAAAAAGCGACATGCTATATATGACGTGGAAAATGTCCAAGAAAACGACATGCCATACTATGACGTCGCAAATGTCAAAAAAACGACATGCCATACTATGACGTCGCAAATGTCCAAAAAAGTGACATAGTATACTATGACGTCGAAAATGTCAGAAAAAAGACATAGTATACTATGACGTCAAAAATGTCCAAAAAAATGACATACCATACTATGACGTCGAAAATGTCCAAAAAATGACATACTATACTATGACGTCGAAAACGTTACAAAAAAATGAAATACTATACTATGACGTCGAAAACGTCACAAAAAAGACATGCAATACTATGACGTCGAAAACGTCAAAAAAACGACATGCAATACTATGACGTCGAAAATGTCAAAAAAACGACATGCTATACTATGATGTCGAAAATGTCCAAAAAAAACGACATTCTATACTATGACGTGGAAAATGTCCAAAAAAACGACATGCAATACTATGACATGGAAAATGTCCAAAAAAATGACATGCCATACTATGACGTCAAAAATGTCCAAATAAAAGACATGCCATACTATGACGTGGAAAATGTCAAAAAAAGGACAGGCAATACTATGACGTGGAAAATGTCAAAAAAAGGACATGCTATACTATGATGTGGAAAATATCCAAAAAAACGACATTCTATACTATGACGTCGAAAATGTCCAAAAAACGACATGCTATACTATGACGTCGAAAATGTCAAAAAAACGACATGCTATACTATGACGTCGAAAATGTCCAAAAAAACGACATCCAATAGTATGACGTCGAAAACGTTACAAAAAAATGAAATACTATACTATGATGTCAAAAATGTCCAAAAAAACGACATTCTATACTATGACGTAGAAAATGTCCAAAAAAACGACATGTATATATGACGTGGAAAATGTCCAAAAAAACGACATGCTATACTATGATGTCGAAAATGTCCAAAAAAACGACATTCTATACTATGACGTCGAAAATGTCAAAAAAAACGACATGCTATACTATGACGTCGAAAATGTCCAAAAAAACGACATCCAATAGTATGACGTCGAAAACGTTACAAAAAAATGAAATACTATACTATGATGTCAAAAATGTCCAAAAAAACGACATTCTATACTATGACGTAGAAAATGTCCAAAAAAACGACATGTATATATGACGTGGAAAATGTCCAAAAAAACGACATGCTATACTATGATGTCGAAAATGTCCAAAAAAACGACATTCTATACTATGACGTGGAAAATGTCCAAAAAAACGACATGCCATACTATGATGTGGAAAATGTCAAAAAAAGGACATGCTATACTATGATGTGGAAAATATCCAAAAAAACGACATTCTATACTATGACGTCGAAAATGTCCAAAAAACGACATGCTATACTATGACGTCGAAAATGTCAAAAAAACGACATGCTATACTATGAGGTCGAAAATGTCCAAAAAAACGACATCCAATAGTATGACGTCGAAAATGTCAGAAAAAAGACATAGTATACTATGACGTCGAAAATGTCCAAAAAATGACATACTATACTATGACGTCGAAAACGTTACAAAAAAATGAAATACTATACTATGACGTCGAAAACGTCACAAAAAAATGACATGCAATACTATGACGTCGAAAATGTCAAAATAACGACATGCTATACTATGATGTCGAAAATGTCCAAAAAAACGACATTCTATACTATGACGTGGAAAATATCCAAAAAAACGACATGCTATACTATGACGTCGAAAATGTCAAAAAAACGACATGCTATATACTATGACGTGGAAAATGTCAAAAAAACGACATGCAATACTATGACGTCGAAAATGTCAAAAAAAACGACATGCCATACTATGACGTCGAAAATGTCCAAAAAAACGACATTCTATACTATGACGTGGAAAATGTCCAAAAAAACGACATGCCATACTATGACGTGGAAAATGTCAAAAAAAGGACAGGCAATACTATGACGTGGAAAATGTCAAAAAAAGGACAGGCAATACTATGACGTCGAAAATGTCCAAAAAAACGACATGCTATACTATGATGTGGACAATATCCAAAAAAACGACATTCTATACTATGACGTGGAATATGTCCAAAAAAGCGACATGCTATATATGACGTGGAAAATGTCCAAAAAAACGACATGCCATACTATGACGTCGAAAATGTCCAAAAAAACGACATTCTATACTATGACGTGGAATATGTCCAAAAAAGCGACATGCTATATATGACGTGGAAAATGTCCAAGAAAACGACATGCCATACTATGACGTCGCAAATGTGAAAAAAACGACATGCCATACTATGACGTCGAAAATGTCCAAAAAAGTGACATAGTATACTATGACGTCGAAAATGTCAGAAAAAAGACATAGTATACTATGACGTCAAAAATGTCCAAAAAAATGACATACCATACTATGACGTCGAAAATGTCCAAAAAATGACATACCATACTATGACGTCGAAAACGTTACAAAAAAATGAAATACTATACTATGACGTCGAAAACGTCACAAAAAAGACATGCAATACTATGACGTCGAAAATGTCAAAAAAACGACATTCTATACTATGACGTCGAAAACGTTACAAAAAAATGAAATACTATACTATGACGTCGAAAACGTCACAAAAAAATGACATACCATACTATGATGTCGAAAATGTCCAAGAAAACGACATGCTATACTATGACGTCGAAAATGTCCAAGAAAACGACATGCCATACTATGACGTGGAAAATGTCAAAAAAAGACAGGCAATACTATGACGTGGAAAATGTCAAAAAAAGGACATGCTATACTATGATGTGGAAAATATCCAAAAAAACGACATTCTATACTATGACGTCGAAAATGTCCAAAAAACGACAGGCTATACTATGACGTCGAAAATGTCAAAAAAACGACATGCTATACTATGACGTCGAAAATGTCAGAAAAAAGACATAGTATACTATGACGTCAAAAATGTCCAAAAAAATGACATACCATACTATGACGTCGAAAATGTCCAAAAAATGACATACTATACTATGACGTCGAAAACGTTACAAAAAAATGAAATACTATACTATGACGTCGAAAACGTCACAAAAAAATGACATGCAATACTATGACGTCGAAAACGTCAAAATAACGACATGCAATACTATGACGTCGAAAATGTCAAAAAAATGACATGCTATACTATGATGTCGAAAATGTCCAAAAAAACGACATTCTATAATACTATGACGTGGAAAATGTCCAAAAAAACGACATGCCATACTATGACGTGGAAAATGTCAAAAAAAGGACAGGCAATACTATGACGTCGAAAATGTCCAAAAAAAACGACATGCTATACTATGATGTGGAAAATATCCAAAAAAACGACATTCTATACTATGACGTCGAAAATGTCCAAAAAACGACATGCTATACTATGATGTCGAAAATGTCCAAAAAAAACGACATGTATATATGACGTGGAAAATGTCCAAAAAAACGACATGCTATACTATGACGTCGAAAATGTCAAAAAAACGACATGCTATATACTATGACGTGGAAAATATCCAAAAAAACGACATGCTATACTATGACGTCGAAAATGTCCAAAAAAACGACATGCCATACTATGACGTCAAAAATGTCCAAAAAAATGACATACCATACTATGACGTCGAAAATGTCCAAAAAATGACATACTATACTATGACGTCGAAAACGTTACAAAAAAATGAAATACTATACTATGACGTCGAAAACGTCACAAAAAAATGACATGCAATACTATGACGTCGAAAATGTCAAAATAACGACATGCAATACTATGACGTCGAAAATGTCAAAAAAACGACATGCTATACTATGATGTCGAAAATGTCCAAAAAAACGACATTCTATACCATGACGTGGAAAATGTCCAAAAAAACGACATGTATATATGACGTGGAAAATGTCCAAAAAAACGACATGCTATACTATGACGTCGAAAATGTCAAAAAAACGACATGCTATATACTATGACGTAGAAAATATCCAAGAAAACGACATGCCATACTATGACGTCGCAAATGTCAAAAAAACGACATGCCATACTATGACGTCGCAAATGTCCAAAAAAGTGACATAGTATACTATGACGTCGAAAATGTCAGAAAAAAGACATAGTATACTATGACGTCAAAAATGTCCAAAAAAATGACATACCATACTATGACGTCGAAAATGTCCAAAAAATGACATACTATACTATGACGTCGAAAACGTTACAAAAAAATGAAATACTATACTATGACGTCGAAAACGTCACAAAAAAGACATGCAATACTATGACGTCGAAAACGTCAAAAAAACGACATGCAATACTATGACGTCGAAAATGTCAAAAAAACGACATGCTATACTATGATGTCGAAAATGTCCAAAAAAACGACATTCTATACTATGACGTGGAAAATGTCCAAAAAAACGACATGCAATACTATGACATGGAAAATGTCCAAAAAAATGACATGCCATACTATGACGTCAAAAATGTCCAAATAAAAGACATGCCATACTATGACGTGGAAAATGTCAAAAAAAGGACAGGCAATACTATGACGTGGAAAATGTCAAAAAAAGGACATGCTATACTATGATGTGGAAAATATCCAAAAAAACGACATTCTATACTATGACGTCGAAAATGTCCAAAAAACGACATGCTATACTATGACGTCGAAAATGTCAAAAAAAACGACATGCTATACTATGACGTCGAAAATGTCCAAAAAAAACGACATCCAATAGTATGACGTCGAAAACGTTACAAAAAAATGAAATACTATACTATGATGTCAAAAATGTCCAAAAAAACGACATTCTATACTATGACGTAGAAAATGTCCAAAAAAACGACATGTATATATGACGTGGAAAATGTCCAAAAAAACGACATGCTATACTATGATGTCGAAAATGTCCAAAAAAACGACATTCTATACTATGACGTCGAAAATGTCAAAAAAACGACATGCTATACTATGACGTCGAAAATGTCCAAAAAAACGACATCCAATAGTATGACGTCGAAAACGTTACAAAAAAATGAAATACTATACTATGATGTCAAAAATGTCCAAAAAAACGACATTCTATACTATGACGTAGAAAATGTCCAAAAAAACGACATGTATATATGACGTGGAAAATGTCCAAAAAAACGACATGCTATACTATGATGTCGAAAATGTCCAAAAAAACGACATTCTATACTATGACGTGGAAAATGTCCAAAAAAACGACATGCCATACTATGATGTGGAAAATGTCAAAAAAAGGACATGCTATACTATGATGTGGAAAATATCCAAAAAAACGACATTCTATACTATGACGTCGAAAATGTCCAAAAAACGACATGCTATACTATGACGTCGAAAATGTCAAAAAAACGACATGCTATACTATGAGGTCGAAAATGTCCAAAAAAACGACATCCAATAGTATGACGTCGAAAATGTCAGAAAAAAGACATAGTATACTATGACGTCGAAAATGTCCAAAAAATGACATACTATACTATGACGTCGAAAACGTTACAAAAAAATGAAATACTATACTATGACGTCGAAAACGTCACAAAAAAATGACATGCAATACTATGACGTCGAAAATGTCAAAATAACGACATGCTATACTATGATGTCGAAAATGTCCAAAAAAACTACATTCTATACTATGACGTGGAAAATATCCAAAAAAACGACATGCTATACTATGACGTCGAAAATGTCAAAAAAACGACATGCTATATACTATGACGTGGAAAATGTCAAAAAAACGACATGCAATACTATGACGTCGAAAATGTCAAAAAAACGACATGCCATACTATGACGTCGAAAATGTCCAAAAAAACGACATTCTATACTATGACGTGGAAAATGTCCAAAAAAACGACATGCCATACTATGACGTGGAAAATGTCAAAAAAAGGACAGGCAATACTATGACGTGGAAAATGTCAAAAAAAGGACAGGCAATACTATGACGTCGAAAATGTCCAAAAAAACGACATGCTATACTATGATGTGGACAATATCCAAAAAAACGACATTCTATACTATGACGTGGAATATGTCCAAAAAAGCGACATGCTATATATGACGTGGAAAATGTCCAAAAAAACGACATGCCATACTATGACGTCGAAAATGTCCAAAAAAACGACATTCTATACTATGACGTGGAATATGTCCAAAAAAGCGACATGCTATATATGACGTGGAAAATGTCCAAGAAAACGACATGCCATACTATGACGTCGCAAATGTGAAAAAAACGACATGCCATACTATGACGTCGAAAATGTCCAAAAAAGTGACATAGTATACTATGACGTCGAAAATGTCAGAAAAAAGACATAGTATACTATGACGTCAAAAATGTCCAAAAAAATGACATACCATACTATGACGTCGAAAATGTCCAAAAAATGACATACCATACTATGACGTCGAAAACGTTACAAAAAAATGAAATACTATACTATGACGTCGAAAACGTCACAAAAAAGACATGCAATACTATGACGTCGAAAATGTCAAAAAAAACGACATTCTATACTATGACGTCGAAAACGTTACAAAAAAATGAAATACTATACTATGACGTCGAAAACGTCACAAAAAAATGACATACCATACTATGATGTCGAAAATGTCCAAGAAAACGACATGCTATACTATGACGTCGAAAATGTCCAAGAAAACGACATGCCATACTATGACGTGGAAAATGTCAAAAAAAGACAGGCAATACTATGACGTGGAAAATGTCAAAAAAAGGACATGCTATACTATGATGTGGAAAATATCCAAAAAAACGACATTCTATACTATGACGTCGAAAATGTCCAAAAAACGACAGGCTATACTATGACGTCGAAAATGTCAAAAAAACGACATGCTATACTATGACGTCGAAAATGTCAGAAAAAAGACATAGTATACTATGACGTCAAAAATGTCCAAAAAAATGACATACCATACTATGACGTCGAAAATGTCCAAAAAATGACATACTATACTATGACGTCGAAAACGTTACAAAAAAATGAAATACTATACTATGACGTCGAAAACGTCACAAAAAAATGACATGCAATACTATGACGTCGAAAACGTCAAAATAACGACATGCAATACTATGACGTCGAAAATGTCAAAAAAATGACATGCTATACTATGATGTCGAAAATGTCCAAAAAAACGACATTCTATAATACTATGACGTGGAAAATGTCCAAAAAAACGACATGCCATACTATGACGTGGAAAATGTCAAAAAAAGGACAGGCAATACTATGACGTCGAAAATGTCCAAAAAAACGACATGCTATACTATGATGTGGAAAATATCCAAAAAAACGACATTCTATACTATGACGTCGAAAATGTCCAAAAAACGACATGCTATACTATGATGTCGAAAATGTCCAAAAAAACGACATGTATATATGACGTGGAAAATGTCCAAAAAAACGACATGCTATACTATGACGTCGAAAATGTCAAAAAAACGACATGCTATATACTATGACGTGGAAAATATCCAAAAAAACGACATGCTATACTATGACGTCGAAAATGTCCAAAAAAAACGACATGCCATACTATGACGTCAAAAATGTCCAAAAAAATGACATACCATACTATGACGTCGAAAATGTCCAAAAAATGACATACTATACTATGACGTCGAAAACGTTACAAAAAAATGAAATACTATACTATGACGTCGAAAACGTCACAAAAAAATGACATGCAATACTATGACGTCGAAAATGTCAAAATAACGACATGCAATACTATGACGTCGAAAATGTCAAAAAAACGACATGCTATACTATGATGTCGAAAATGTCCAAAAAAACGACATTCTATACCATGACGTGGAAAATGTCCAAAAAAACGACATGTATATATGACGTGGAAAATGTCCAAAAAAACGACATGCTATACTATGACGTCGAAAATGTCAAAAAAACGACATGCTATATACTATGACGTAGAAAATATCCAAAAAAACGACATGCTATACTATGACGTCGAAAATGTCCAAAAAAACGACATGCCATACTATGATGTCGCAAATGTCAAAAAAACGACATGCTATATACTATGACGTGGAAAATGTCCAAAAAAACGACATGCTATACTATGACGTCGAAAATGTCCAAAAAAACGACATGCCATACTATGACGTCGCAAATGTCAAAAAACGACATGCCACAGCATGTCGTTTTTTTGACATTTTCGACGTCGAAAATGTCCAAAAAAACGACATTCTATACTATGACGTGGAATATGTCCAAAAAAACGACATGCTATATATGACGTGGAAAATGTCCAAAAAAACGACATGCCATACTATGACGTCGCAAATGTCAAAAAACGACATGCCATACTATGACGTCGAAAATGTCCAAAAAAGTGACATAGTATACTATGACGTCGAAAATGTCAGAAAAAAGACATAGTATACTATGACGTCAAAAATGTCCAAAAAAATGACATACCATACTATGATGTCGAAAATGTCCAAAAAAATGACATACTATACTATGACGTCGAAAACGTTACAAAAAAATGAAATACTATACTATGACGTCGAAAACGTCACAAAAAATGACATACCATACTATGATGTCGAAAATGTCCAAGAAAACGACATGCTATACTATGACGTCGAAAATGTCCAAGAAAACGACATGCTATACTATGACGTCGAAAATGTCCAAAAAATGACATACTATACTATGACGTCGAAAACGTTACAAAAAAATGAAATACTATACTATGACGTCGAAAACGTCACAAAAAAATGACATACCATACTATGATGTCGAAAATGTCCAAGAAAACGACATGCTATACTATGACGTCGAAAATGTCCAAGAAAACGACATGCTATACTATGACGTCGAAAATGTCAAAGAAACGACATGCTATACTAATGACGTCAAAAATGTCCAAAAAAACGACATGCTATATATGACGTGGAAATTGTCCAAGAAAACGACATGCCATACTATGACGTCGCAAATGTCAAAAAAACGACATGCCATACTATGACGTCGAAAATGTCCAAAAAAGTGACATAGTATACTATGACGTCGAAAATGTCAGAAAAAAGACATAGTGTACTATGACGTCAAAAATGTCCAAAAAAATGACATACCATACTATGACGTCGAAAATGTCCAAAAAATGAAATACTATACTATGACGTCGAAAACGTCACAAAAAAGACATACTATACTATGACGTCGAAAACGTTACAAAAAAATGAAATACTATACTATGACGTCGAAAACGTCACAAAAAAATGACATACCATACTATGACGTGGAAAATGTCAAAAAAAGACAGGCAATACTATGACGTGGAAAATGTCAAAAAAGGACAGGCAATACTATGACGTGGAAAATGTCAAAAAAGGACAGGCAATACTATGACGTGGAAAATGTCCAAAAAAACGACATGCCATACTATGACGTGGAAAATGTCAAAAAAAGACAGGCAATACTATGACGTGGAAAATGTCAAAAAAGGACAGGCAATACTATGACGTGGAAAATATCCAAAAAAACGACATTCTATACTATGACGTCGAAAATGTCCAAAAAACGACATGCTATACTATGACGTCGAAAATGTCAAAAAAACGACATGCTATACTATGACGTCGAAAATGTCCAAAAAAAACGACATTCTATACTATGACGTGGAATATGTCCAAAAAAGCAACATGCTATATATGACGTGGAAAATGTCCAAAAAAACGACATGCCATACTATGACGTCGAAAATGTCCAAAAAAACGACATTCTATACTATGACGTGGAATATGTCCAAAAAAGCGACATGCTATATATGACGTGGAAAATGTCCAAGAAAACGACATGCCATACTATGACGTCGCAAATGTCAAAAAAACGACATGCCATACTATGACGTCGAAAATGTCCAAAAAAGTGACATAGTATACTATGACGTCGAAAATGTCAGAAAAAAGACATAGTATACTATGACGTCAAAAATGTCCAAAAAAATGACATACCATACTATGACGTCGAAAATGTCCAAAAAATGACATACTATACTATGACGTCGAAAACGTTACAAAAAAATGAAATACTATACTATGACGTCGAAAACGTCACAAAAAAGACATGCAATACTATGACGTCGAAAACGTCAAAAAAACGACATGCAATACTATGACGTCGAAAATGTCAAAAAACGACATGCTATACTATGATGTCGAAAATGTCCAAAAAAACGACATTCTATACTATGACGTGGAAAATGTCCAAAAAAACGACATGCAATACTATGACATGGAAAATGTCCAAAAAAATGACATGCCATACTATGACGTCAAAAATGTCCAAATAAAAGACATGCCATACTATGACGTGGAAAATGTCAAAAAAAGGACAGGCAATACTATGACGTGGAAAATGTCAAAAAAAGGACATGCTATACTATGATGTGGAAAATATCCAAAAAAACGACATTCTATACTATGACGTCGAAAATGTCCAAAAAACGACATGCTATACTATGACGTCGAAAATGTCAAAAAAACGACATGCTATACTATGACGTCGAAAATGTCCAAAAAAACGACATCCAATAGTATGACGTCGAAAACGTTACAAAAAAATGAAATACTATACTATGATGTCAAAAATGTCCAAAAAAAACGACATTCTATACTATGACGTAGAAAATGTCCAAAAAACGACATGTATATATGACGTGGAAAATGTCCAAAAAAACGACATGCTATACTATGATGTCGAAAATGTCCAAAAAAACGACATTCTATACTATGACGTGGAAAATGTCCAAAAAAACGACATGCCATACTATGACGTGGAAAATGTCAAAAAAAGGACATGCTATACTATGATGTGGAAAATATCCAAAAAAACGACATTCTATACTATGACGTCGAAAATGTCCAAAAAACGACATGCTATACTATGACGTCGAAAATGTCAAAAAAACGACATGCTATACTATGAGGTCGAAAATGTCCAAAAAAACGACATCCAATAGTATGACGTCGAAAATGTCGAAAAAAGGACAGGCAATACTATGACGTCGAAAATGTCCAAAAAAACGACATGCTATACTATGATGTGGAAAATATCCAAAAAAACGACATTCTATACTATGACGTCGAAAATGTCAAAAAAACGACATGCTATATACTATGACGTGGAAAATGTCCAAAAAAACGACATGCTATACTATGACGTCGAAAACGTTACAAAAAAATGAAATACTATACTATGACGTCGAAAACGTCACAAAAAAATGACATACCATACTATGACGTGGAAAATGTCAAAAAAAGACAGGCAATACTATGACGTGGAAAATGTCAAAAAAGGACAGGCAATACTATGACGTGGAAAATGTCAAAAAAGGACAGGCAATACTATGACGTGGAAAATGTCCAAAAAAACGACATGCCATACTATGACGTGGAAAATGTCAAAAAAAGACAGGCAATACTATGACGTGGAAAATGTCAAAAAAGGACAGGCAATACTATGACGTGGAAAATGTCCAAAAAAACGACATGCTATACTATGATGTGGAAAATATCCAAAAAAACGACATTCTATACTATGACGTCGAAAATGTCCAAAAAACGACATGCTATACTATGACGTCGAAAATGTCAAAAAAACGACATGCTATACTATGACGTCGAAAATGTCCAAAAAAACGACATTCTATACTATGACGTGGAATATGTCCAAAAAAGCAACATGCTATATATGACGTGGAAAATGTCCAAAAAAACGACATGCCATACTATGACGTCGAAAATGTCCAAAAAAACGACATTCTATACTATGACGTGGAATATGTCCAAAAAAGCGACATGCTATATATGACGTGGAAAATGTCCAAGAAAACGACATGCCATACTATGACGTCGCAAATGTCAAAAAAACGACATGCCATACTATGACGTCGAAAATGTCCAAAAAAGTGACATAGTATACTATGACGTCGAAAATGTCAGAAAAAAGACATAGTATACTATGACGTCAAAAATGTCCAAAAAAATGACATACCATACTATGACGTCGAAAATGTCCAAAAAATGACATACTATACTATGACGTCGAAAACGTTACAAAAAAATGAAATACTATACTATGACGTCGAAAACGTCACAAAAAAGACATGCAATACTATGACGTCGAAAACGTCAAAAAACGACATGCAATACTATGACGTCGAAAATGTCAAAAAAACGACATGCTATACTATGATGTCGAAAATGTCCAAAAAAACGACATTCTATACTATGACGTGGAAAATGTCCAAAAAAACGACATGCAATACTATGACATGGAAAATGTCCAAAAAAATGACATGCCATACTATGACGTCAAAAATGTCCAAATAAAAGACATGCCATACTATGACGTGGAAAATGTCAAAAAAAGGACAGGCAATACTATGACGTGGAAAATGTCAAAAAAAGGACATGCTATACTATGATGTGGAAAATATCCAAAAAAACGACATTCTATACTATGACGTCGAAAATGTCCAAAAAACGACATGCTATACTATGACGTCGAAAATGTCAAAAAAACGACATGCTATACTATGACGTCGAAAATGTCCAAAAAAACGACATCCAATAGTATGACGTCGAAAACGTTACAAAAAAATGAAATACTATACTATGATGTCAAAAATGTCCAAAAAAACGACATTCTATACTATGACGTAGAAAATGTCCAAAAAAACGACATGTATATATGACGTGGAAAATGTCCAAAAAAACGACATGCTATACTATGATGTCGAAAATGTCCAAAAAAACGACATTCTATACTATGACGTCGAAAATGTCAAAAAAACGACATGCTATACTATGACGTCGAAAATGTCCAAAAAAACGACATCCAATAGTATGACGTCGAAAACGTTACAAAAAAATGAAATACTATACTATGATGTCAAAAATGTCCAAAAAAACGACATTCTATACTATGACGTAGAAAATGTCCAAAAAAACGACATGTATATATGACGTGGAAAATGTCCAAAAAAACGACATGCTATACTATGATGTCGAAAATGTCCAAAAAAACGACATTCTATACTATGACGTGGAAAATGTCCAAAAAAACGACATGCCATACTATGATGTGGAAAATGTCAAAAAAGGACATGCTATACTATGATGTGGAAAATATCCAAAAAAACGACATTCTATACTATGACGTCGAAAATGTCCAAAAACGACATGCTATACTATGACGTCGAAAATGTCAAAAAAACGACATGCTATACTATGAGGTCGAAAATGTCCAAAAAAACGACATCCAATAGTATGACGTCGAAAATGTCAGAAAAAAGACATAGTATACTATGACGTCGAAAATGTCCAAAAAATGACATACTATACTATGACGTCGAAAACGTTACAAAAAAATGAAATACTATACTATGACGTCGAAAACGTCACAAAAAAATGACATGCAATACTATGACGTCGAAAATGTCAAAATAACGACATGCTATACTATGATGTCGAAAATGTCCAAAAAAACGACATTCTATACTATGACGTGGAAAATATCCAAAAAAAACGACATGCTATACTATGACGTCGAAAATGTCAAAAAAAACGACATGCTATATACTATGACGTGGAAAATGTCAAAAAAACGACATGCAATACTATGACGTCGAAAATGTCAAAAAAACGACATGCCATACTATGACGTCGAAAATGTCCAAAAAAACGACATTCTATACTATGACGTGGAAAATGTCCAAAAAAACGACATGCCATACTATGACGTGGAAAATGTCAAAAAAAGGACAGGCAATACTATGACGTGGAAAATGTCAAAAAAAGGACAGGCAATACTATGACGTCGAAAATGTCCAAAAAAACGACATGCTATACTATGATGTGGACAATATCCAAAAAAACGACATTCTATACTATGACGTGGAATATGTCCAAAAAAGCGACATGCTATATATGACGTGGAAAATGTCCAAAAAAACGACATGCCATACTATGACGTCGAAAATGTCCAAAAAAACGACATTCTATACTATGACGTGGAATATGTCCAAAAAAGCGACATGCTATATATGACGTGGAAAATGTCCAAGAAAACGACATGCCATACTATGACGTCGCAAATGTGAAAAAAACGACATGCCATACTATGACGTCGAAAATGTCCAAAAAAGTGACATAGTATACTATGACGTCGAAAATGTCAGAAAAAAGACATAGTATACTATGACGTCAAAAATGTCCAAAAAAATGACATACCATACTATGACGTCGAAAATGTCCAAAAAATGACATACCATACTATGACGTCGAAAACGTTACAAAAAATGAAATACTATACTATGACGTCGAAAACGTCACAAAAAAGACATGCAATACTATGACGTCGAAAATGTCAAAAAAACGACATTCTATACTATGACGTCGAAAACGTTACAAAAAAATGAAATACTATACTATGACGTCGAAAACGTCACAAAAAAATGACATACCATACTATGATGTCGAAAATGTCCAAGAAAACGACATGCTATACTATGACGTCGAAAATGTCCAAGAAAACGACATGCCATACTATGACGTGGAAAATGTCAAAAAAAGACAGGCAATACTATGACGTGGAAAATGTCAAAAAAAGGACATGCTATACTATGATGTGGAAAATATCCAAAAAAACGACATTCTATACTATGACGTCGAAAATGTCCAAAAAACGACAGGCTATACTATGACGTCGAAAATGTCAAAAAAACGACATGCTATACTATGACGTCGAAAATGTCAGAAAAAAGACATAGTATACTATGACGTCAAAAATGTCCAAAAAAATGACATACCATACTATGACGTCGAAAATGTCCAAAAAATGACATACTATACTATGACGTCGAAAACGTTACAAAAAAATGAAATACTATACTATGACGTCGAAAACGTCACAAAAAAATGACATGCAATACTATGACGTCGAAAACGTCAAAATAACGACATGCAATACTATGACGTCGAAAATGTCAAAAAAATGACATGCTATACTATGATGTCGAAAATGTCCAAAAAAACGACATTCTATAATACTATGACGTGGAAAATGTCCAAAAAAACGACATGCCATACTATGACGTGGAAAATGTCAAAAAAAGGACAGGCAATACTATGACGTCGAAAATGTCCAAAAAAACGACATGCTATACTATGATGTGGAAAATATCCAAAAAAACGACATTCTATACTATGACGTCGAAAATGTCCAAAAAACGACATGCTATACTATGATGTCGAAAATGTCCAAAAAAACGACATGTATATATGACGTGGAAAATGTCCAAAAAAACGACATGCTATACTATGACGTCGAAAATGTCAAAAAAACGACATGCTATATACTATGACGTGGAAAATATCCAAAAAAACGACATGCTATACTATGACGTCGAAAATGTCCAAAAAAACGACATGCCATACTATGACGTCAAAAATGTCCAAAAAAATGACATACCATACTATGACGTCGAAAATGTCCAAAAAATGACATACTATACTATGACGTCGAAAACGTTACAAAAAAATGAAAATACTATACTATGACGTCGAAAACGTCACAAAAAAATGACATGCAATACTATGACGTCGAAAATGTCAAAATAACGACATGCAATACTATGACGTCGAAAATGTCAAAAAAACGACATGCTATACTATGATGTCGAAAATGTCCAAAAAAACGACATTCTATACCATGACGTGGAAAATGTCCAAAAAAACGACATGTATATATGACGTGGAAAATGTCCAAAAAAACGACATGCTATACTATGACGTCGAAAATGTCAAAAAAACGACATGCTATATACTATGACGTAGAAAATATCCAAAAAAACGACATGCTATACTATGACGTCGAAAATGTCCAAAAAAACGACATGCCATACTATGATGTCGCAAATGTCAAAAAAACGACATGCTATATACTATGACGTGGAAAATGTCCAAAAAAACGACATGCTATACTATGACGTCGAAAATGTCCAAAAAAACGACATGCCATACTATGACGTCGCAAATGTCAAAAAACGACATGCCACAGCATGTCGTTTTTTTGACATTTTCGACGTCGAAAATGTCCAAAAAAACGACATTCTATACTATGACGTGGAATATGTCCAAAAAAACGACATGCTATATATGACGTGGAAAATGTCCAAAAAAACGACATGCCATACTATGACGTCGCAAATGTCAAAAAACGACATGCCATACTATGACGTCGAAAATGTCCAAAAAAGTGACATAGTATACTATGACGTCGAAAATGTCAGAAAAAAGACATAGTATACTATGACGTCAAAAATGTCCAAAAAAATGACATACCATACTATGATGTCGAAAATGTCCAAAAAAATGACATACTATACTATGACGTCGAAAACGTTTCAAAAAAATGAAATACTATACTATGACGTCGAAAACGTCACAAAAAAATGACATACCATACTATGATGTCGAAAATGTCCAAGAAAACGACATGCTATACTATGACGTCGAAAATGTCCAAGAAAACGACATGCTATACTATGACGTCGAAAATGTCCAAAAAATGACATACTATACTATGACGTCGAAAACGTTACAAAAAATGAAATACTATACTATGACGTCGAAAACGTCACAAAAAAATGACATACCATACTATGATGTCGAAAATGTCCAAGAAAACGACATGCTATACTATGACGTCGAAAATGTCCAAGAAAACGACATGCTATACTATGACGTCGAAAATGTCAAAGAAACGACATGCTATACTAATGACGTCAAAAATGTCCAAAAAAACGACATGCTATATATGACGTGGAAATTGTCCAAGAAAACGACATGCCATACTATGACGTCGCAAATGTCAAAAAAACGACATGCCATACTATGACGTCGAAAATGTCCAAAAAAGTGACATAGTATACTATGACGTCGAAAATGTCAGAAAAAGACATAGTGTACTATGACGTCAAAAATGTCCAAAAAAATGACATACCATACTATGACGTCGAAAATGTCCAAAAAATGAAATACTATACTATGACGTCGAAAACGTCACAAAAAAGACATGCAATACTATGACGTCGAAAATGTCAAAAAAACGACATGCTATACTATGATGTCGAAAATGTCCAAAAAAACGACATTCTATACTATGACGTGGAAAATGTCCAAAAAAATGACATGCCATACTATGACGTCAAAAATGTCCAAATAAACGACATGCCATACTATGACGTGGAAAATGTCAAAAAAAGGACAGGCAATACTATGACGTGGAAAATGTCAAAAAAAGGACATGCTATACTATGATGTGGAAAATATCCAAAAAAACGACATTCTATACTATGACGTCGAAAATGTCCAAAAAACGACATGCTATACTATGACGTCGAAAATGTCAAAAAAACGACATGCTATACTATGACGTCGAAAATGTCAAAAAAACGACATGCTATACTATGACGTCGAAAATGTCAGAAAAAAGACATAGTATACTATGACGTCGAAAATGTCCAAAAAAATGACATACCATACTATGACGTCGAAAATGTCCAAAAAATGAAATACTATACTATGACGTCGAAAACGTCACAAAAAAGACATGCAATACTATGATGTCGAAAATGTCCAAAAAAAACGACATTCTATACTATGACGTGGAAAATGTCCAAAAAAATGACATGCCATACTATGACGTCAAAAATGTCCAAATAAACGACATGCCATACTATGACGTGGAAAATGTCAAAAAAAGGACAGGCAATACTATGACGTGGAAAATGTCAAAAAAAGGACATGCTATACTATGATGTGGAAAATATCCAAAAAAACGACATTCTATACTATGACGTCGAAAATGTCCAAAAAACGACATGCTATACTATGACGTCGAAAATGTCAAAAAAACGACATGCTATACTATGACGTCGAAAATGTCAGAAAAAAGACATAGTATACTATGACGTCAAAAATGTCCAAAAAAATGACATACCATACTATGACGTCGAAAATGTCCAAAAAATGACATACTATACTATGACGTCGAAAACGTCACAAAAAAATGACATGCAATACTATGACGTCGAAAATGTCAAAAAAACGACATGCTATACTATGACGTCGAAAATGTCCAAAAAACGACATGCTATACTATGACGTGGAAAATGTCAAAAAAACGACATGCTATACTATGACGTCGAAAATGTCCAAAAAAACGACATGCTATACTAATGACGTCAAAAATGTCCAAAAAAACGACATGCCATACTATGACGTCGAAAATGTCCAAAAAAACGACATCCAATAGTATGACGTCGAAAATGTCAGAAAATAGACATAGTATACTATGACGTCAAAAATGTCCAAAAAAATGACATACCATACTATGACTTCGAAAACGTTACAAAAAAATGAAATACTATACTATGACGTCGAAAACGTCACAAAAAAATGACATGCAATACTATGACGTCGAAAATGTCAAAAAAAACGACATGCAATACTATGACGTCGAAAATGTCAAAAAAACGACATGCTATACTATGACGTCGAAAATGTCCAAAAAACGACATGCTATACTATGACGTGGAAAATGTCCAAAAAAACGACATGCTATACTATGACGTGGAAAATGTCCAAAAAAACGACATGCCATACTATGACGTCGCAAATGTCAAAAAAACGACATGCTATATACTATGACGTGGAAATCGTCCAAAAAAACGACATGCTATACTATGACGTCGAAAATGTCCAAAAAACGACATGCCATACTATGACGTCGCAAATGTCAAAAAACGACATGCATGTCGTTTTTTTGACATTTTCGACGTCAAAAATGTCCAAAAAAACGACATTCTATACTATGACGTGGAATATGTCCAAAAAAACGACATGCTATATATGACGTGGAAAATGTCCAAAAAAACGACATGCCATACTATGACGTCGAAAATGTCCAAAAAAGTGACATAGTATACTATGACGTCGTAAATGTCAGAAAAAAGACATAGTATACTATGACGTCGAAAATGTCCAAAAAAACGACATGCCATACTATGACGTCGAAAATGTCCAAAAAAATGACATGTATATATGACGTGGAAAATGTCCAAAAAAACGACATGCTATATACTATGACGTGGAAAATGTCCAAAAAAACGACATGCTATACTATGACGTGGAAAATGTCCAAAAAAACGACATGCCATACTATGACGTCGCAAATGTCAAAAAAACGACATGCTATATACTATGACGTGGAAATCGTCCAAAAAAACGACATGCTATACTATGACGTCGAAAATGTCCAAAAAAACGACATGCCATACTATGACGTCGCAAATGTCAAAAAACGACATGCATGTCGTTTTTTTGACATTTTCGACGTCAAAAATGTCCAAAAAAACGACATTCTATACTATGACGTGGAATATGTCCAAAAAAACGACATGCTATATATGACGTGGAAAATGTCCAAAAAAACGACATGCCATACTATGACGTCGAAAATGTCCAAAAAAGTGACATAGTATACTATGACGTCGTAAATGTCAGAAAAAAGACATAGTATACTATGACGTCAAAAATGTCCAAAAAAATGACATACCATACTATGATGTCGAAAATGTCCAAAAAAATGACATACTATACTATGACGTCGAAAACGTTACAAAAAAATGAAATACTATACTATGATGTCGAAAATGTCCAAAAGATGATATACCATACTATGATGTCGAAAATGTCCAAAAAATGACATACTATACTATGACGTCGAAAATGTCCAAAAAGTGACATAGTATACTATGACGTCGAAAATGTCAAAAAAGTGAGATAGTATACTATGACATCGAAAATGTCAGAAAAAAGACATAGTATACTATGATGTCGAAAATGTAAAAAAAAATGACATACTATACTATGACGTCGAAAATGTCCAAAGAAATGACATATAGTATGACGTTCAAAAAGAGCAAAAATGACTCATAGTATAGTATGACGTTCAAGAAGTGCAAAAGTGACACATAGTTTAGTATGACGCTGAAAATGAGCAAAATTAAACATAGTATAGTATGACCTCACGCACACATTAGGTATTCCCTTGCCAGTCAGAAACTTGCTGGCCTAATAAAGATGTACATGATCTTATCTTCATAGAGAAATTGTAAGCCGTTGGGAATTCTGGCTGCATTAAAATTATTGCTGCAATTGTTGGACTAACAGGATTCCCTCCTCCAACTCTCTTTTACATCTCTTGACTTTCATTTGGTCATCTGCTTCTCTCAAATTGGATTTTTATTTGCTTGCACCTGTACACACCTCATCTGCCACACTCCATGGCCTCGTTTTCTGATAGGAAACCTGCCGTTTTCATTTCCCTCCTGTGCTTCCACTTTCTCCCCTGCATCCCATCAACTTGTTCTTTACAAGAGGATTAGATTCTTTCACTCTGTGTGTCTCTCCTCTCATCTCCTCCTCCTCCTTAAAGTCGCCAACATTAAATCAAATTAGGGTCAATGGTGCAGTGTGGGAGCTAATCCGGCAGCACAAAGAGGCTTAGGAGATGCACCTCCTGTTCCAGATATTATTAAAAGTCAGCTGTGAAATAACAATTTCTTCCATCAAAGCTGCAAGCAGATTTAGGGGTCAGGTCTGCAAGATATGAGTCATATACACAAACATCGGAATGAAGGGACTAAATGAAAATACATCTCACAACTCAGAATATGATTGGAAAAAATATTAAGTTTATAGTAACATCTCATTGGACATTCTTAGTATATCATAAAACTTATAAGAAAAAAACTGTCAATCCTTAACTATGGGATTAGAGTCTACTGTACCTTAAGTATTCATGACAAACTTTGATAAACTTGGTCATAACTGGTATATAATACATGCATGGTTTTAACAAACAAAATCTCTAATACATGGCAAGCATCTACACTGCTCAAAAAAATAAAGGGAACACTTAAACAACACAATATAACTCCAAGTAAATCAAACTTCTGTGAAATCAAACTGTCCACTTAGGAAGCAACACTGATTGACAATCAATGTCACCTGCTGTTGTGCAAATGGAACTTTGTACAGAACAAAGTATTCAATGAGAATATTTCTTTCATTCAGATCTAGGATGTGTTATTTGAGTGTTCCCTTTATTTTTTTGAGCAGTGTATATTATACAATCCTTAAAATCCAGTGTCCCTTTAGAAGTTGCCTAATTACTAAATTGAGCACAATACTGTAGACATTAGGGAATAATGGTGAATGGCATCATTAAGTACAAGGATTACATGAGCTAGGGATAAAGTTGATAAAGTCTAGAGAAGAAGCAAATAAGTTCAATTTCCAATTTAATCCATGTAGAGGACACAGCAGCCATGTGGGAGAAGGTGCTTTTGCAGGAAATCAATAAATGCACCATCCATCGGATGGACACGTGGTAGATGTTACACTACACTGGACCTGCAACAAGTTGTCTCAGTTTAGGTTGGCAACTGGTAGTGCTAATTTTAATTAGGGGTATCAACAGCGTAAAAAGTGATGAAAACAATCAATTTTTTCAAATTCTATTTGTAAAATCTGCTAAACCATATAACTTTTCTTTCCTTTTCATTTGAGAACTACTTTATGAATGTAATGTGATAAATGGGAAAAAGTTCCAGGGGTAAGAATATCTTTGCTAGGAATTTCTGAAGCTTTGAATACCACATAATACATAATACATAATACATCTGTTCTCTCTGACCCACAGGGTACATTACAGAAGTTTGTTGACGACCTGTTTGAAACCATCTTCAGCACCGCCCACCGGGGAAGTGCCCTGCCACTGGCAATTAAATACATGTTTGACTTCCTGGATGAGCAGGCAGACAAACACAGCATCCACGACCCGCATGTGCGACACACATGGAAGAGCAACTGGTGAGTTCAAATCGGCAATATTACTACTTATGAACACAAAATTGTTGACACATCAGGTGTGGTTTCTTTGATAGAAAGTTGTTTGCTAATTTGTGCTGTGTGGTCTGGCTTTTTTCAAGGCCTCTTGTACATTTTGCACGTATACCATAGCAGTGTCTGTCACTGCCAAGTTCCTCCATGTGCTTCTTCTCTTCCTAATACCATTAGCCACAGGGGTGTGTAATCTTCGTTAAAGCCATTCACAAGAGGCTTAATCCAATTGGCTGCCAAGGACTCTCCATGATCATCATAGGTTACTGGGCCAAAATAATGCCCGTCACTGTGGAAATCTCCATAGTGACAAATGTGCACTTCCGGGTGCATGAGTACACCTCTAGATTAATATCCCCTTATTAATTTAGGCCACGTTGACCTCTGTGAAACCACTTTATGAAGCCTGGTTGAAGTTGAATAACCAGCCACGAACGGGAACTGAAGAGAAATGAAAAGGTGATGAAGAAGAAGTGGATGCAATGGGAGTTAAATACACTAATAACTCGTTAGCCTTCTGGCCTCTGTCAAGATCCCAGCATGCATAGCACAGAGTGAGGCTCAGAAGGGACAATTCGAGATGGAGATTGGAATTGGTTCTTGGAGGCCAAAGAGGAAGGTGTTTGCTTTTCATTTTAATTTGGTATTTCTAGTGTCATGTCATGGGATAGTTTGCGGTTTTTAAGTATTTTCTGACAGCAGAACAGGTTTTTGTAGTATTATTTTTCTTAATGGGCTCCATCTGTCATAAATTGACCAACAATCTATCATAGGAAACTGTCAAAAACTGCTGAGACTGAGCCGGTTGTAGTTGCTTGAATGTGCATCTGCCTGCACCTTCTGCGTGAATATGCATAAGTTTAAACTGGAATATTAGCTGTGACAAAGGCCAAGAGTAGAGAATAATGATGCAAGCATTCTCCTCCAAGCTGAGCCCCCATCCCATAAGTCCCCCATTCTCATTGTCATCATACACACCATCTAACCTCAGCTGCAGTGAAAGCTTTGCACCTCAATGCAACCCCCAAAGTCCCATTTACCCCCGTCCCCACCCGCCAAGTATCACAGTATTAGCCCTGCCCTTAATTATTCCCCCGCCTACCATTTGCCTCCTATTCTCATTTTCACGTGGTTCTTAATGGTGTTACTATGACGTAGGTTTCAAATAACATGGTCTACACTGAAAATCTGAATGTTTCTTCAGTTTATTCTGCAAGCTGTCAAAAGTGAAATTCATTCCAGTTTACCTTTGCTTTTGTTAAAGTTTCAGACACTCTGAACCAACTTGCATACTTTTATTTTCTACAGAAGCTTTAAATAACATAAATGCTCACTCGTTTTCTTCTGCATTGTGTTGAGTTCAGCTGTGGATTTATTTTTGCAATAAGTCTCTACATAGTTGAATCACTGGCTCTAGGAGCCTCTCCAGATGGTATCCTTTGGATTAATGGCAGCGTGTCGGCGTCTGCTCACATCTCTCTCTTCTGTTTTTTGCCTGCCTGTCGATTGCCACAGTGTGTTTTTCGTGTAGAGGAGATAGAAGGAAATTTAATTACTGTGCAGAACTGTCACATAGATGTGGATCATCTGTC